>NC_060119.1:173264601-173568514 GCF_021461395.2 Schistocerca americana | reverse complement strand
GGTATTTGACTTCTCGGTTAGAAATAAAAAAAAAAATATGTGTTCCAGCGTTTCTCGAAATTCAACGCCAAATGGAGTACTATAGGGGATAAAACTTTTTGAGAAACTATTTCGGTACGTTAAAAAATTGGTATTTCACTTTTTGGTTACACATAAAGAACTATTTGTTAGTGGATGAAAGTTGCTATGGAAATATTTCCACAGGAACGCAAAAGGCATGATTAACAAAAACTTTGGACTCGAGCTACCAGAATCGCTTTTTGGTCAGAAGTAACGTACATTCGTAAAAGACCGTGCTTATATAGGCTTATTTAGCGTGAAAAGCTAAGAAAGTGTGACAGTTTGTGACCAAAATAAAAATTCTATTAAATAAAAACAAAACAAAAAAAACTCTTCAGGCCTTACATTCTGCTCGAGCAAAGCAGCGGGCGCTAAGCTAGTATTGTAATAAGAGGTCGAAAATAATGGAAATTAGGTCGGTGTTTAATTTTATGTGTACAGCAGCTACTCCGGAAACACTTTTGTCAGAGGTTCAGATTGTTGCAGTGTTAATGATTAAGTCAGACGTGCTACTCTCTTCCTCTGGTAGATTTTTGGCAACTCATAGGAACTAAGCTCTGAGAGGACATCACACATCTACTGAAACATTTTCATACGTAGATATATTTTTTTTTTCCAGCAACTATATAGTGGACAAATTGACGCTGCTACAACGGGTAGTCCACTGATTTCCAAAGCAATCAACATATTTATGTAAAATTTCGAAGATAAAGAAATTCTATGGGCGTGCGATACCGGAACTCGAGCCCAGAAATTAGAACGGCTCTGATTCCCCCACTGTTTTTGGAGGTTTGGTGTCGACACTTTTTTACTGTGGCCGCACGGATCACCAACAATACATTCATTTGTTGATAACCTAAACTCTCTCAATCCTAGAATATACATTACACAATATGCAGCTACGACAAGCTACCCAAAACGCATCCAGCATGACTAAATAAGATGGAGATGCGTTTATTGAACTACGTAATTTTCTATACGGCATTCCGGAGAGCCTCGGTTGAGGACTTCAAATGGTTCAAATTGCTCTGAGCACTATGCGACTTAACTTCTGAGGTCATCAGTCCCCTAGAACTTAGAACTAATTAAACCTAACTAACCTAAGGACAGCACACACATCCATGCCCGAGGCAGGATTCGAACCTGCGACCGTAGCGGTCGCTCGGCTCCAGAGTGTAGCGCCTAGAACTGCACGGCCACTCCGGCTGGCTGAGGACTTCAGTGACATAACATGTACAGAACTTGGTCAAATATTAACAACATAACAGAGCAGAAAAGTACTGTCTCGTTTTCAGGAGATGTTACACAAATTTATGTCCTATGTAACTCAGGTGCAGTCCGTGTGTATCTTCTTATGGCTCTCATGTCAAGCGGCTAAAAATGTTGACCTTCAGAATTTGATACAGGCTGTAAAGTGATTCCGAACAGACATTGTAGCACTTTGAAGTTCATCTGAACTTACTGCAGCGCCGGTCTGTGCTTTTTCCCACACATAAAAGTGCAGAGATTTAAGCCTACTGATTGCACAGACCACTCTGTGTTTCCCAAAAGACCGATCCAGGGACATGCAGATATTCACTAAGAAGGTCTGTAATTGTCTGTGTTGGACGGACGGGCAATCGTCATGTTGGAATCTCTCGAATTCTACATTGCCTTTTGTCCAAGGGGGATGCCTCTTAATGACAGCGCCAGCAGATTTAGGGACTGTACTTCTTTTGCGCCCCATCAATAAAACGGGGACCAATAATATGATTACGTAGAAGCTCGCACCACACGTTGCCATACCTCTGTAGTAGTTAACCCACATCTCACAGCTAGCATGGATGTTCAGCTGTCCAGCAGTATGAAGATCATTCAAATGAAACCTGGTCAGTGCGTGTACCTTTGCCTTACACGTAAGACGGCACCACGTAACTGCGGGTATGGTGGCGCTATCTATTGGTAGAGAGACTGACGCGTGCTCACCGTTTGATGTTGCATAGCGCCAGTGTGGTTTCACGCCGAAGAGAAGGTGGCCACACAAGTTATCGTCCACTGCCGAACATGAAGGCGTGTAAGAAGGAGCAACGAGGAGTGATTCGTTTTTTGGCGGCGGAGAGAGTCGGAGGACGTGAAATGTATCGATGGATGAAGGTTGTATACTGTGAGTACAGTCTGAGTCGTTCACGTGTTGTATAATGGCGCAAACGATTCCTTGAGGAGCGCGAGTCACTGGAAGACGATGCTCGTCCTGGACAGTCTCATCGTGTCATCACACCGGAAATGGTTGCGGAAGTGAATGCTTTAGTCTTGGACAACCACAGAATCACCGTGGACGAGGTCCATCTGTACTAGGTATTAGCGTGGGCACCGCCCACACCATAATGCACCGATACTTTAACTTGGCTCTGACTTTGAGCCATCTGCAACGTCTCGTATTGTCACAAGTGACGAAACTTGGTGTCACTATTTTGAACCGGAAAGCAAGCGTCAGAGCAAGCAGTTGAAACATGCGACTTCACCACCTCCAAAGGAATTAAAAGCCGTGCACACCAGTTCCGGTAAGGTCATGAAGTCCTTTTTTGACCACAAGGACCCACTGCTTGTGGAGTTCCTGGAACGGGTAGCCACCATCAATGCCCAGCGTTATCACGCCGCTTTATAGAACCTTAGACGAGCTATCAAGTCGAAACGCCGAAGCATGTTGCCCAGTGGCGTTATCCTCCTGCATGATAATGCCCGCCCACACGCGGCCAATGAGGTGAAGACGACATTGGAGCAGTTTTGGTGGGTGGCGCTGGAACATCCACAGTACAGTCCCGACCTTTCACTGTGTGACTTTATGTGTTCGGACCTCTAAAACAAGCTATTCGCGGAAATCGATTCGCAACGAAGTGTGTGACTGGGTCCAGGCCTGGATCCGACAGCAGCCTACTAGCTTCCGCAAGGATGGAATCGACCGGCTAGTGTCGCAATGGGATAAATGTGCCAAAAGTTTTGGCGACTATTTTTGAGCATGTGTACTGTCTATAACTACATTTTTGAGTTAATAACAGCGTAACCGTTACTTAATACTAGTGACCGGCTTTCATTTAATGCACGTTATACTTATAGCGAAGATGGACTTACCCATGAGTGTAACAATGCAATCAGCAAAATGAGGCATACAAACGCCGCATCAGTGTGCACTTATGATAAACAATATTCGGAAAATTCTAATCTATTTTCAAAGACGTGGCAATCAAAAATGGTTCAAATGGTTCTGAGCAGCATGGGACTTAACATTTGAGGTCATCAGTCCCCTAGAACTTAGAACTACTTAAACCTAACTAACCTAAGGACACCACACACATCCATGCCCGAGGCAGGATTCGAACCTGTGACGTAGCGGTGGCGTGTTTCCAGACTGAAGCGCCTATAACCACTCGGCCACACCGGCCGGCACGTGGTCATCAATCTGGAGCGAAATGTGGCAAGGCTGAAGTGTGCTGGTATGTACCCCTTGGGTAATCTCACATGAACATTCAAGCTGCCTCTTACTGACACGGGCTGGCCGCTGTGGCCGATAGGTTCTAGGCGCTTCAGTTCGGAACCGCGCTGCTGCTGCGGTCACAGGTTCGAATCCTGCCTTGGGCGTGGATGTGTGTGATGTCCTTAGGTTAGTTAGGTTGTATTTCTAGGGGACTGATGACCTGAGATGTTAAGTCCCACAGTGCTTAGAGCCATTTGAACCATTTTTACTGACACGTGGGTTGTGTTACCACTGCTAAAATGTTCATTGCAGTTCACTAATCAGTTGCTGTTGTAAGCAGTCAGTTTTACATGTACTGGTGATGGTGGTTTCAAAATGTGAATCTTTAATTAGTACACTAATATGGCTTTATATCCGTATATCAGACACAATTAAACTGCCGACCCACCAAAACATTGACCAAGGATTTCGTTATCTACCAAATTAAATAAGGATCCGTTAACTCAATTTATTACATGAAAATGCAAAGCAACAGGTTTGATAACATCGACAATAATGAGTTAATGCATCGTAACTCTGGATATAGGACTAGGGATGTGATTTAGATGTATGCGTTTCTGGCTAAAACATTTACTATCCGCTGAAATCGTACCGTAAATGTTGAATGTTAGTGCGTAAAGATGGAAAATACTGCTGGAGGATAAGCATGTTCTATATCTACATCTACATTTATACTCCGCAAGCCACCCAACGGTGTGTGGCGGAGGCCACTTTACGTGCCACTGTCATTACCTTCCTTTCCTGTTCCAGTCGCGTATGGTTCGCGGGAAGAACGACTGTCTGAAAGCCTCCGTGCGCGCTCTAATCTCTCTAATGTTACATTCGTGATCTCCTCGGGAGGTATAAGTAGGGGGAAGCAATATATTCGATACCTCATCCAGAAACGCACCCTCTCGAAACCTGGCGAGCAAGCTACACCGCGATGCAGAGCGCCTCTCTTGCAGAGTCTGCCACTTGAGTTTATTAAACATCTCCGTAACGCTATCACGGTTACCAAATAACCCTGTGACGAAACGCGCCGCTCTTCTTTGGATCTTCTCTATCTCCTCCGTCAGACCGACTGCAAGTAAGTCTTTAAAGTAAAGATTGAAACTACTGAACGTTGTTAAAAATGACTCGACTTTCCCTACAGTTCGCCTCGCAGTCAGGGTTAGATCCGATCGTACTCTAACCTACAGGTCGCGGCTGAAGACGCAGCAGGATCAAACATTGCCTCTGTACCAGCAACGTGTGCCTAAGCTGAACTTAGATGAGAGCCTCTCACTCCTGAAGTGAAGTTCGCACCAGATGGTGTCTGGCTGAAGAGAGGTCTATCTGCCAAGACACTGAAATACGAAGTGACTTTCTGCAGCGTGCTTGTGATAAGGAAGACTATGTTCTCCGCGTTTTTCTGCAGCCAAGAAATTTTGATGGCTCAGTGATAAGTATTTCGATGAATTCCGACTGCCTGCCGTATCAACTACAAAAGGAGTTCTTCCGGGACGCTGCCGCAACAGCGTGCATCCCCAGACCATACACAGCTCGTTAAAAAACATTCTCACGTGTCTCCGCACAGACTAGAGGTACAAGCTGCATTATGACTTTTAGAGCACCCGGCGCCAATTTGGCTTTCCTCAAAGCACTGTCCACTGCCCACAGCTCGTGGACATCCCTCGTACGCCTGTGGGTGGCCCAGTGGACCCTCCGTTTATTCTGCTGGGGCTGCCTCCCCTGCCGTCCCCTCGCCTACAGCCAAATGAAAGACGCTTTCGTAGAGGCTTCTTAGGTACGTGTGCGTACAGTTCAATACAGGAAATTGTAATCTGCATAGTTAAGTACTGGCAGTCACTGTAGTGACTCATGTTTTATTTATTAGTGAAGATTAATTTATTACAATTTGAATTGTCTTTTTGTTTCGGGTTCTACATCAGTTAGAGGACAGTTTATGGGAAACGGTCGCATAACACTCTTAAATATCCCCTTAGAAATTTCTTTTATAAATCTCAGTGCTGGAAAACCTCTACGTTATTTGATTTTCAAACAGCTGAGAAAACCTGAACGTACTCAGGCATTCCTCTCTTTACTTATTCTGATCAACATTAAACTGACACACAATATTTTTAGCGCAACGCAATCTGACTTTCAATAATTCCTACAAAATAATGGCCCTGACTAAGAGTAACCTACACCTTTCATGAATCACTTGCCTCACAAAAATCTTCGTTACTCGAACTACTGCAATAGAGCGAGCGCCAATACTGCCAGCTAAATAAAAGATTCTAACTACTGAAGGCACTAACTACTGATAGGCCTAGTTAGTAAATGAAAGATTTTAATAGAGAACAAACAATGTATTTATCTTAATAGTGTTCAAATGACTCTGAGCACTATGGGACTTAACTTGTGAGGTTATCAGTCCCCTAGAACTTAGGACTACTTAAACTTAACTAACCTAAGGACATCACACACATCCATGCCCGAGTCAGGATTCGAACCTGCGACCGTAGCGGTCGCGCGGTTCCAGACTGTAGCGCCTAGAACCGCTCGGCCACCCCGGCCGGCCCTTAATAGTGTTCAAAAGTCATAATATATATATATCAGTTCATGACATCCAGTCTTACAAATTTCGTTTTTCTGACGGACACACGTCGAGATCGTCCGCTCTCAAACCTCTGCCATCTCTCTCCCCACATCCACCACTTCTGGCGGCTCACCTCCAACTGCGCAACGCTACGCGCTGTTCACACCGAACTGCCCAACACTACAAGAGCAAATATTCCAACAATGCAGACCAGCCACAGACTGCACACATCACAGTCAGTGATTTTCATGCAGAGCGCTACGTGGCGTTACCAACATAAAAACCTAAACAGCCTACTTACAACTTTTCCTTTCGTATTTCATTCTTTACATCTTCAGTTTCTAAGACAGGTCGTGCGGACTCGTTACGATCAGGTTACTATTCAGCATACAACCAACTTGCTGCTCCAACAGTTTGACGACATTCGCCTTAAACGAAAACAAAAAAACCATATCCTCTTTTTGGTTCAAATGGCTCTGAGCACTATGGGACTCAACTGCTGAGGTCATTAGTCCCCTAGAACTTAGAACTAGTTAAACCTAACTAACCTAAGGACAACACAAACATCCATGCCCGAGGCAGGATTCGAACCTGCGACCGTAGCGGTCTTGCGGTTCCAGACTGCAGCGCCTTTAACCGCACGGCCACTTCGGCCGGCTATCCTCTTTTTGACTGTCGTACAGATTCTGAAAGTCTAGACACAGGAGATGGACAAAAATATGAAACCAATTGCCTTCAAAGTAGCAACCAGTTGTCTCCCTATGGGTTTCGAGGGAATCTTACAGAATTCTTCGTGCAAAATAATGGCAAGTTCAGGTGAGGATGCTCGATGTGAACAGCGATAAACCACACTACTATCCAAAGTAGACCATAGAAGCTCAGTAGCACTGATATGTGGCCACTTTGTTGGGCAGTGGAGATGTGACATTTCATCCTCGTGCTCTCAAAACCAGCCCCGAACATGCAAGTTGTATGAACAAGGATCCTGTCGTGTTGGAACACAGAATCACCATCGGAATTGTAGCACTGGATGGATCTGATAGACCAAAATGGTCACGTAATTCTTGGGAGCAATACTTCTGACAGAGTACCGATAGCGCCCGTGGAATGCAAAGACGTGATTGCCCAAATCAGTCGCCAAATTCATGCCGTGTTTCACTCGTGCGACATAAACTCGGTCATAAACAGGAAACATTGCAGAACAAAACTTTTGCGACCAAATAACGTTCTTTCATTGCTCCACAGCTCAGGCTTCGTGGTTTCAGCGCCACGATTTCCTATTACGGTCATTTGCATCACTGATGAGTAGGTTTGGAATTACAACTCGCTGTGCAGTTCCCTGCTTATGGAGCTCCCCTCTTGTTGTTTTGGTGCTGAAGGGCTCTCGAGTACAGCATTCAGTTCTCCGCTGACTTTTGCTGCTGTTTCCTTATTCTTCGTCACAATCCCCTTCAAGGACCGGTCTGTCACGATCATTTGACGTATACTTTCGTCCATGTAATGACTTAGCGTATGGCGTTTCTCAGTTTTCCCTGCATGCTGTACAAACCTTCGATACGATATCTCTAGAAACACGAAACGCTTCGGCTACCTTGTTTACGAAAGCATCCACCATTCGAGCACCAGCAATTTGCCAGTGTTGCAATTCACTTAGCTCCGATATAATGCACTCGCAACTACACAGAACCCTTTTCTGACCCCGACTGAACTATTTGAGGACATTGTACAGGTCCCGTTCGTGCAACCTGCAGGCTTGATTAGTATCTGCGATTACGCTCAAGCATTTATTTCTTGCGGTATCTCCATCTTTTTTCCTAACCGCCGGTAAACACACGAACCGCACTTGGGTATCACTTCTGATGACAGTTGTTTACAGGGCTCTTTTCTTGTTACTATTCCACACACCTTAGGTCAATGAAGATTCTTACAATTCCACAGAAAAAGTATATAAGTCTCGGCCCGGCACACAGTTTTAATATGCCAGGCAGTTTCCTGTCAGCGCACACTCCGCTGCAGAGTGAAAATCTCATTCTGGGTATATAATTCCACTTAAAACGAACCGTGGTCAGTGTTTTAATTCAGCATCTATATACTTGAGAAAATTTTCCACATTGTCTACTGTAACTAAGAGAAAGCCACACGTCAATACATCCTCCCGTTGTCAATCTATTTGTGATGGTTATTTTAGCTGCCCAACTCTGTATAATGCAGTAGTAGTGAGATAACAGTAGTTACATTGAAGGAGGAGGAAATTAGTATTTTACGTCCCGTCGGCAACGAGGTCATTAGAGACGGAGGGCAAGCTCAACTTAAGGAAGGACAGAGAAGGAAATCGCCCGTGCCCTTTCAAAGGATCCATCCCGGCATTTGTTTTAAGCGATTTAGCGATATCACAGAAAAGACACATCTAGATGGCCGGACGCGCCCGAATACTAGTCCAGGGTGCTGAGCACTGCGCTAACTTACTCGGTAATAAGACTGAAGAGGAGGAGATAGTTATTGAAAGTCTGGTACGGAAGTGTAGCAATTATTATTTCTCATGACCCACTACGGCAATTGCTGACAGACCCACTTTCGTGGGGAAAATAAGGAGGACAGTGTCTTGACTTCTGGGAACAGGATGTGACGTCAGCGCCTACAACGAGCCGCCGATGGGTCAACGCGGCAAGTGTTGGCTGCCCTGCGCGGACAGTGACAAACGCGCAACGGCGCCGCCCTCGACCCACTTTACACGCTGTCACAGATGATAGAGCGAATGCGGGCGTTCATAACGTGCACCTCACTTGCTGTCAAAACTCCGCTGCCCGTCTTTGTTTCTGCGAACATCTGCCGCCGATTGAAACGAATGACTATAGGCTGTTTTCGCTTCATGACAGTTCAGGCGCTACTGTGTACATGGGGGACGTTAGTAGAGGGATAGTTATACCGACGATATCAGACTTCGTGGCGGGCCGCATCAAACCAGTCAGAAGACAGACTGATGACGCCCCCCCTCCCCCCCCCCCCAAAAAAAAACAGACTTCATCTACAGCTACATCTACATCCATACTCCGCAAGCCACCTGACGGTGTGTGGCGGAGGGTACCCTGAGTACCTCTATCGGTTCTCCCCTCTATTCCAGTCTCCTGTTGTTCGTGGAAAGAAGGATTGTCGGTATGCTTCTGTGTGGGCTCTAATCTCTCTGAATTTATCCTCCTGTTCTCTTCGCGAGATACACGTAGGAGGGAGCAATATACTGCTTGACTCTTCGGTGAAGGTATGTTCTCGAAACTTTAACAAAAACCCGTACCGAGCTACTGAGCGTCTCTCCTGCAGAGTCTTCCACTGGAGTTTATCTATCATCTCCGTAACGCTTTCGTGATTACTAAATGATCCTGTAACGAATCACGCTGCTCTCCGTTGGATCTTCTCTATCTCTTCTATCAACCCTATCTGTTACGGATCCCACACTGCTGAGCAGTATTCAAGCAGTGGGCGTACAAGCGTACTGCAACCTACTTCCTTTGTTTTCAGGTTGCATTTCCTTAGGATTCTTCCAATGAATCTCAGTCTGGCACCTGCTTTACCGGCGATCAACTTTATATGGTCATTCCATTTTAAATCACTCCTAATGCGTACTCCCAGATAATTTATGGAATTAACTGCTTCCAGTTGCTGACCTGCTATTTTGTAGCTAAATGATAAGGGATCTATCTTTCTATGTTTTCGCAGCACATTACACTTGTCTACACTGAGATTGAATCGCCATTCCCTGCACCATGCGTCGATTCGCTGCAGATCCTCCTGCATTTCAGTACAATTTTCCGTTGTTACAACCTCTCGATACACCACAGCATCATCCGCAAGAAGCCTCAGTAAACTTCCGATGTCATCCACAAGGTCATTTATGTATATTGTGAATTGCAACGGTCCTATGACACTCCCCTGCGGCACACCTGAAATCACTCTTACTTCGGAAGACTTCTCTCCATTGAGAATGACATGCTGCGTTCTGTTATCTAGGAACTCTTCAATCCAATCACACAATTGGTCTGATAGTCCATATGCTCTTACTTTGTTCATTAAACGACTGTGGGGAACTGTATGGAACGCCTTGCGGAAGTCAAGAAACACGGCATCTACCTGTGAACCCGTGGCTATGGCCCTCTTGAGTCTCTTTACGTAATCTACCGTGAACAGGCTGTTTTATAGGTGTTTAATTGATGGGGGTATAGTGTTTAACCCCCCACCCCCACCCCCGCTCAAGATGCAGAGCAAATTATTCGACGTTCATACCACCTAACAAAGTCGTGTTGCAGTGTGCATATTCATCGTAGTGATTGCTCTGTAACACTTGCACCAAGCACATTATATAGTCATAACTGCAATTTTCCTATTGAAAGTCGCTTTCTCCAAAATACTGATCGAAACAACGCAGTTATCGGATACTTTGTTTTGCTACAATGGTCCACAGGTTTGAAGTTAACGAAATCTTAACCCGAGGTAACAACAAAGTTTATTGTACAGTCAAATTGTAATACAGTCTAACATTTCTCAAAGTATCAATCCAGACATTCCATAGTGTCTTCTGCCACCTATCATTACATATAATTTTAGCTATCAAATCAGTACATCATATACTTTGTGATTCATTACAATCAACTTAAATACATTAAATTTACATGGCTTATTGTATTGTAAGTTGTTTATCATTTTTTCACCTACGTTAATGACAAAAGTTTTAATAAAAATAATCATTACTGAAGACAGTAGTAGTGGAAGTGCTCCCAGTACGAAATTAGTTCTTAGTCAGTACTATTTATTTACATTACCTCTACAGACACTCAAACATTTTGTTGCTATTTGTCATACTAAAATTATTGTTATTCTTAGGTAACTATGATGTACAAAAAGTAACTGTATGTTTTAAACCCTGCCCCGATGTAAGAGAGGGCCTGGAGGCAATAATCTGATCAGGTTAAACAAATAAAGTAAATAATTAATTTCCCTGCCATAAATTAATATTTTTTCGTTAGTCCTAATTTTAATTTTTATTTTTTCACACATTACATTCAATATGGAAATTCATGTCCTGGGAGAAACAGTAAAAGCTTTGAGGTTTACTCACGACGTTTCAACCCTGTCACAGACACCAAAGGACTTGGGAAAGCAGTTCAGTGGAATGGATAGCGTTTTGAAAAAGTGTTACAAGATGAACATCAATAAAAGTAATACAAGTGTTACGGAGTTTAGCAGAATTAAATCAGGTGATGCTAAAGGAATCAGTCTTCTCTGGAGTATTTGTTTGGATTGTTGTCCTGTATGGATGTAGAACATGAACGATTAGCAGTTCAGACAAGAATAGAATAGAAGCTTTCTAACTGTGGTACTAGAGAAGAACGCTCAAGGACAGATGGGTAGATCGAGTAAGTGATGAGAAGATACTGGATCGAATCGCGGAAAAACGAAATTTATGAGGCTACTTCATTAAATGATGGAATCCGTTGATAGAACACATCCTGAGTAATGAAGGAATCGTTATTTTTAAAATGGAGGACGGTGTATAGGGAAGAGGGGGTAGGGGGGGGGGGGGGGTACAAGTGGTGGGCAAGATGAAGGAAGGGGTAGAAAACTGTGAAGGGTGACCGAAGGATGAGTAAAGTACGATATTAAAATGGAAGTACGTTGCGGGGCGTGGAGATCTGCATCAAACCAGTCTCCGGTCTAAAGACTATAACAACAACAAATTTTTCAGCAAGTATTTGGTCTCAGCATTTGCTCACATTTACACGTAAATTATTTGATTTGTTTTTTTTTTTCGTTTTATATGTCCTTTTTCACCATATTGATGAGTTTCGTATATATTACATATTAATTCACACTCTTAAATAATAGCTTATAAATTAATGGCATGTCATTTTTAACAAAATTTTTACATGGAAAATATCTTTTCAGATCTCTAACCAGATTGTTGCACATTTATTATTTAATAATTATCTTTATTTGATATAATGTTACTCTTTTACTTCATGTAATAAGTTACAGAAAATGTTTGAATGGCATACATGCCGGTATCGAGCGATTCACATTAAGTCCGTATCAGACAGTACATTAATCTGTAACATACTACTTACGTGTGAGTAAGAAGAGAAGACGTTGTCAGCAATCAAAACATCATAATCTTGATTTCAAGGAGTTTGCATGTGCTACATGAACAATAATTATAAAGCTGTATACATTGGAATATCAGAGTACAGTTCGAGTGCTAACATGGAAAGGTATTTCAGCCCTACGTACACATCTGCTGCAAAGTCCCAAAAGTGGAATATATTGACATTTCTGACAGGCTTCACATCGAGTCTCCAATCCCCCATCCACCTTTTGCTATTATAGAGAATAGAAATCTGCCTCTTCCCAACCAAGATACATATTATACAGGGTATCCCAAAGCTTCACTGTCAAAGTAATGCGGATGGTAGAGGATCCGAAATGAGTGCTTTGAAATGAGGAGATGAATATTTAGTTTTTTTCTTGAAATTAAAAAATTATCCATTATGGCAACCGCCTAACTTCACAGCAACCACTCAGTGACAACCAACAGTCACAGTGTTTCCATTAAAACCTGGTCCACTGACAGAACAGAACTCTGGATTCAAAACCTTTCGACTCCATTCCTTGCAAGCATTGTTTGCTGTCCCTCTCTCCGTCCATCTGCTTCTTTTTCCACACTCTGTTCATCTGCTGCCCCTCCCCCTCCGTCCATTTCCTCCTCCCTCCTGTCTTTGTCCATTTGTTCCTCCCCTGGTCTCCATCCATTTCTCTTTTTTCTCTCTGCTCCTGCTCCTTCCCCCTCTACCTATCTACCCCTCACCCTTGTGCCCATCTGCTCCTTTGTCTATCTCCTCCTCACCCATCTATCTCCTTCTCCTCCATTTCTCTGTGCATTCCTTCCCCCCTCTCCCCTCATCTACTCCTATCCTCTCTCTCGCCCATCTCTTTCTCCCAACTCTCTCTGCCCATCTCTTCTTCCCCCTTTTCCTGTCTCTCTTTATTTCTCTGTCCATATTATCCTCTCTCTGGCCAACTCCTTCTCCCCCTACCTGTCTCCATCTCATCCCTCCTCTCTCTGTCCACATCCTCCCTCCTCCTACCCCCTTCTCCCTCCACGTTATCACCCTCACTCCAATTGGAGGATGATGGTATCTACCCCAAGTATTTCTTTCTAGATAAAAAGCTTGAATCAAATTCGATCCAGGGATTTAGGAGGAAATGTGGATGTACACACACGCACACATACACACACACACACACACACACACACACACACACACACACACACACAGGCGTACATACATGCATCCACTTTTATAATATGTATGGAACACACTGTGAGGCATGTGTAACATAGTGTGCTCATAGCAAACACGTGCATAATTTACTGAGTATTCAGATTCTCCACGTTGCTACGTCTGTTGACATGCCTCGGCGATCAGACATTAGTAAATTCCCATTCCTGTGTTGCTGAGTCGTTATTTATTCTCGTTGGTACAAAATTCCTAGAGCATCTCTAAATTACAAATGGCTCTGAGCACTACGGGACTTAACTTCTGAGGTCAAAAGTCCCCTAGAACTTAGAACTTGCATCTGCTCAGCCAGCAACAAGCAATACAAACGTGTTCAAAACGGCTCTGAGCACTATGGAACTTAACTTCTAAGGTCATCAGTCGCCTAGAACTCAGAACTAATTAAACCTAACTAACCTAAGGACATCACACACATCAATGCCCAAGGCAAGATTCGAAGCTGCGACCGTAGCGGTCGCGCGATTCCAGACTGTAGCGCCTAGAACCGCTCGGCCACCCCGGCCGGTTCTAAATTACAACTCAAGTGCAACTGCTCGTGGAATTCAACTAGAAACTCTTGGTGGCCTAGTGATATGTATGCCATTAGAGAAAATGATGACATGGTTCAGTCCCATCGAAGAGATCACCGATTGCTTATTGACAGATCTGGTCGTTGTGTGCTATGTAGCGGTGTGAAGATTTGACATGTGCTTGGAATGGCCACGTAACAACGTTCACAGTTGGTGACACAATTATAATGCAATAATCATTGTGTCCACGTCACCTACAGCAAAAATTCTGGTAAATATTTTACGTACCCCTTCCTATCTCAGTTCCCAAATGCTAACGGAAATTAATACAGTTCAAAAAAGTAACAACAACAACAAGAAGAACAATAATAATAATAATTATTATTATTATTATTATTATTATTATTATTATTATTTACAGATGCAGCAGAATGGATCTAAACAATAAAAAAGAACTCTCCTCCAAACGAATTTTTTTTATGTCACAATGCTTTTCTTGGAAAAATGGTATGTCAGACCCGAGAACTGTCTCGCACGTATATTAAAGGGAATCTGCAGTGTGAACGTGATGTGTCTCACAGAGTTCGATTCACGTCAAATCAAATGGTTCAAATGGCTCTAAGCACTATGGGACTTAACATCTAAGGTCATCAGTCCCCTACTTAAACCTAACTAACCTAAGAACATCACACACATCCATGACCGAGGCAGAACTCGAACCTGCGACCGTAGCAGCAGCGCGGTTCCGGACTGAAGCGCCTAGAACCGCTCGGCCACAACGACCAGCTCACGTCAAATGCTAGTAAAATGTTATAAACAGACGGTGTTCGAATCCTGACCTTCTGTCTATATTTTAGACCCTCGCACTCACCAAGCCATACCATGATTGAATAACGATCACAAAACTCTGCTTCTCAAAATAAGCTTAGTCATAAATGTACAGACAAATCAAATGTCCCCACATCGCTCCCTGCATTCAAAAGGTGTCATCAGCGAAGCTGTTCGGTTCAAGTAAACTTATTTTTTTTGGAATCAATGGGTGGAGGTTGAAAACTCCCGATTGCGTATTCTTTGCCATACCATTGTGCGCCTTCATGGATAATTTCTGGACATAAATTGCGTCCGAATGGTACTTGGTAGCACACGTTCAAACAAAAACCGATAATCCATAGGTACGGAAATGTAACTTCTATAAGCAGTCTATTTTCATTGAACATTTTCTCTATCTTCCTTTTTAAAAATGTTACTATGTAGATATTCCTAATGATTGTGTATTAACGGTGACGAATTGGTTTACTCTCCACAATAAAATGAATCATACGTCTCTTCACTGCCTGTTCACGGCCAATATCTCCATAACCAGAAAAAAGAATGATGTTCATTCATAGAAAATTAAAACATGGCCTTTAATGAGAACTGACAATTTTATTGATAAACAGCTCAAATGGGATAAGAAGTCCAATAGCAACGTCGTGGAAAGGGTACTGCTTACAAAATCCTGGGGGATGAAGAAGATACTCGCGTAAGCAGCACAACATAAGCTGCACCTTTCCCCTGGGTGGTGCTAAACGAGTATCACAGCCGGCAGCTAGACTTATCTACCACAGATCTCCTGGCTTAAACAGGAACGCGAAACCACTTCACAACGGTTCTTCTCAGAAACAACCAACCAGACACATAAGCCATAACAATCGATTTTACAGCTCAAAATCGAAGGGCTCAGCCTATCTAAATCACAACATCTCTCTCGTGTGCTACTCGAAAACAATGCAAATGTGGCAGTCATTCAAGAAACTCATATAAACTCATATAGATAACGAGCGAAGACTGTATTCAAGAGAACGTGTAGCTTGCTATAAAGTCCTGGGCACTACATACCACCAGAGCTTCGGCTGTGCTACCTATATACGCAGTAACATTGAAAATGCGCGTCTGATATCTGCAAACTCCGTGCAAAATATTGAGACTGTCTCAGTTAATGTTAAAGACGTTACTGTAACAAATGTCTACAAGCCACAAGCAGTTAACTGGATAGCTCATGTTCTTCCAGTTTCCTCGCATCCAAGTGTATATATTGGCGACTTCAACAGCCATCCCAGCAATTGGAAATACAGCGATACTGACAAATTGGCGAGGACCTGGCAAACTGGGCTGAACATAACAACCTTAGCCTTGTTTTTGACTCAAAGAACAAGGTAATATTTAAATCTGCCCACTGGAACAAGGATTCCCACCTTGACCTATGTTCTGTAACACAGGACTCCCAGGGACAACGTCTACATACCGTAAGGACAATCCTGGGAGGTTTCCCAAAAATCCAACACAGGCCAGTAATTCTGGACGTATGAATTCAAATTCCTGTAATTAGATCAATGCCTAGACCAAGGTGGAACGTCAGAAAGGCAGACTGGACTAAATTCTCCAAAGAACTTGATAAAATGATCAAATGGATCCCCCACTAAGTGAAAATTATGGAAGATTCGTCGGAGCAGTATTAACAGCAGCAAAAAAATGCATGCCTAGAGGATTACGGAGAGAATACATTCCAGGCTGGAGTAATGACTGCGAAGAACTGAATCAGTCCTATTTAACCACCAATGACAGCAGAACTGTTTCAGAACTCCTAAAACCCCTTGATGATGCTCGCAAAGAGTTCTGGGAGCGAAAAACAGAAAGCCTGGATTTTAAGAGGTCGAACAGAGAGGCGTGGAACCTCTTGAGAAAAGATACTGAAATAGCACCAGACCAGATTGCGAAGAGAGTAAGTTCTCTCTCCAAAGCATCCCCCCCCCCTATAAGCCACACACAAGAATGGTTAAGAAAAAGCTTAGAAACCTGAAGCAGAAGGCACCAAACAAATCAGAGTACTCCAGAGACTTCACTGTAGATGATATCACTGCAGCAATCAAAGAAATGAGAAAAGAAAGCTCCAGGATTTGATGGGATACACCCAGAGTTCCTCATCAATTGTGGAAACAGGACTCGTAGATGGCTTGCAAGTTTTTTCACTTATATTATGCTATCAGGGAACATGCCAAAAGCCTTTAAGAAAACAAAAATCATAGCAATACTGAAGCCGGATAAACCATCGAACATAACTGTTAGCTATCGCCCAATTGCCCTCCTGAGCTGCTCCTACAAGCTTTTGGAAAGGGTTATTCTCAACCGAATCCATGAAGTTATTCCCATCGAACAGGCAGGATTCAGACCAAACAGAAACGGCGCTGACCAAGTGCTCAGCTTAACTACACACATAGAAGCTGGATTCCAACGTCGCCCATAGAAGCTGGATTCCAACGTCGCCCTAAAACGTCAGCGGCTTATATTGATCCTACAGCTGCTTATGATACAGTGTGGAGACAAGGACTCTTGTACAAAGTCGCCAGTGTCATACACTGAGAAACCACAATCAGGCTCATAAACAACATGCTATCTTAGAGATAATATCAAGTAGTCCTTGGCAACCAACTAAGCACACAGATGAAACTTGATAATGGTCTTCCTCAAGGTTCAGTTTTGACGCCAATCTTGTTCAGCTTGTATACATCTGTCCCCTCCTGAAACAGAGTTAAGGAAGTTCATCTACGCAGACAACCTGACCTTGGCCACCCAGCAGAGAACTCTTGAAGCTGGTGTACTTCAAAAAGTGGAAACTGGTACCAAATCCAGCGAAGACTGAAGTTCGCTGCTTTCACCTTAACAACAGTTGAATGTCACCTTTAATGGTCAGGTCCTTCACCACCAAGACTCGCCAAAATATCTAGGAGCGACTCCTGATACAACCTTCTCTTACGGGAAGGACATAGAAAACACCGCAGCAAAGCTGAGATCACGCAGTAACATCATACAGAAGCTGAGTGGTACCTCATGGGGCTCAAGAGCTACGACACTGCGATGCGCTGCCTTAGGATGGGTCTATTCTGTTGCCGAATACTGTGCCCCAGGGAGGCTGAATAGCACAAATGGGAGAAAAACTGATGTGGACCTAAATGCAGCATTGCGGACATAAAATCTACTCCTCTGTAATGGTTACCACCTCTAAGCAACATTGCGCCACCAGACCTCCGAAGACAGAACGCCCTCCTCAAGGAATACCAAAAATTACTTAAAATCCCCGAGCTTCCAATGCACCCTGACGTTCCAGCACTCCGAATGACTGTGGAAATGAACACCAGATGATCCATTACATTGTAAGCTGTGACAGAAGAGCCTACCATGGGAACTTGGAAGATGTCTTTGAAGTGACAGAGGCAGCCCTTCAATGGATCAACAAATTAGATATTAATTTATAGAATTATTTTTAAATTATAAATTATAAAATTAATATATGTTTGTAAAATTTTGTAAAACTATGTAATCCACAATTTGTAGTCGTTGTTCATATGTAATGCCATTCGCTAAATAAATAACTAAATAAATACAAAATACCATTTTAAAAATTACTTCCCTATAAAGATCGGCTGATATACCAGGTTACACCACAATACGGTTTCCATTAATGTCCATTGCCAGTTCTAATGCACTGAAAGACGACAACAGAAAACAGGGATAATTAGCGACTCACGTAAATGGGTTGTGATGTAGAACGAAGGGTGCGGAGAACAAATATTATCTGGGGAAGATGAGCAAAAAATCTGGCCAGAACGTATCCTACGAGACAAATAGCGATAATAGCAAAACGGTGTTACTGAACTGGACAGCGAGACAGGGAATGCCTTTCTGAGCCGTAGTCGGTTTTTCAGCGTAATAGGGCGAACAAACAAAGACATATTTTAGCAGGAGAGAGTTACAAGGAAAAAGATGACAAATGAAAGTGAGCCGATACAGCAGCGGCACATATTTTAATTCGGAAAGAAAGTCCCGCCCATCGAAACGGAGCTAATAATAGAATTGGGTAATTTGTCACGTCCTTTTCAAAGGCATCGTCATGGAATTTGACTTCAACGATTTATGGAAACCACGCAGAGCCTGAATCTGGGTGGCTGGAAGGAGTTTCGGCAACAACGTTATGTACTACAGACATATCATGTGTCCACAATCATTAAGCGTGGGTAGTGGAATATTGCGTAAAGTCATCAGAACGTTCTCATAGAGCGATTTGATTAGAAATAAAAGGAGAGAATTTCTGTGAGCGCCTCCGGTCAAATTAAAACTCCTGTCAGTATTGGTCGAGTTGTTCGCTGCAGATCCTCTTAGCGTGGTGCAACGTCAAGAATTATTTATGACACTGGCTTGAAGTTCTTAGCCAGATAATGTCTTTAATTCTGGATTAGATTTCGACTGATAGTGATAAGGAAGGAGTAAACACATTTTGCTTATCTTAAGCTCTCCAGTCTGAGCGAGGATAAAGCGCCTTCAGTGACAAGGACACAGCACCCAATGTTGCTCGGCCCCGTCTAATCCCTCTTATTAAGGCACCCTCTTGTGCTGCCGCGTCAGCGAACGCCAAATCCGGTGTGTTATGCAGTCGCACGAGGTCGCTGCCTAGCGCGACAAGTTCAAAATCGAGAGAGTGCAGAAGTGCTGTCCAAATTGTTCTGAGCAATGAAACGTATTCCACTTGACACATATTTCACCTTGTACAACGTGAAAACAATAACTTGTGCTATGCATGATTATTGTGCAGAAGTATGCGAACGTTTGTGGAACTGATACTGAGATAGCTTCCGCAACTGTTCCCTTTTCCAGCTTTCGAAACGAAACTTAATTGTATGCACGTTTACCGTGTGTATCAATGTTTAAACTGAACGAATCTTTGAGAAACCAGACCTCTGAAACTTTAAGGTGCAGTTAAATTATTCTAATGCATGGTATAAATATACACTACAGGCCATTAAAATTGCTACACCAAGAAGAAATGCAGATGATAAACGGGTATTCATTGGACAAATATATTATACTAGAACTGACATGTGATTACATTTTCACGCAATTTGGGTGCATAGATCTTGAGAAATCGGTACCGAGAACAACCACCTCTGGCCGTAATAACGGCCCTGATACGTCTGGGCACTGAGTCAACCACAGCTTGAATGGCGTGTACAGCTACCCATGCAGCTTCAACACGATACCACAGTACATTGTATTGTGACGAGCCAGTTTCTCGGCCACCATTTACCAGAAATTTTCAATTGGTCAGAGATCTGGAGAATGTGCTGGCGAGGGCAGCAGTCGAACATTTTCTGTATACACAAAGGCCCGTACAGGACCCGCAACATGCGGTAGTGCATTACCCTGTTGAAATGCAGGATTTCGCAGGGATCGGTTGAAGGGTATAGCCACGGATCGTAACACATCCGAAATGTAACGTCCACTGTTCAAAGTGCCGTCAATGCGAACAAGAGGTGACCGAGACGTGGAACCAATGGCACCCCATACCATCACCCCGTGTGATACGCCAGTATGGCGACAACGAATACACGCTTCCAATGTGCGTTCACCGCGATGCCGCCAAACACGGATGAGACCACTATGATGCTGTAAACAGAACCTGGATTCATCCGAAAAAATGACGTTTTGCCATTCGTGCACCCAGCTTCGTCGCTGAGTAGACCATCAAAAATGGTTCAAATGGTTCTGAGCACTATGGGACTTAACATCTGTAGTCATCAGTCCCCTAGAACTTAGAACTAGTTAAACCTAACTAACGTAAGGACATCACACACATCCATGCCCAAGGCATGATTCGAACTTGCGACCGCAGCAGTCGCGCGGTTCCGGACTGCGCAGTACACCATCGCAAGTGCTCCTGTCTGCGATGCAGCGTCAAGGGTAACCGCAGCCATGGTCTCCGAGCTGATAGTCCATGCTGATGCAAACGTCGTCGAACTGTTCGTGCAGATGGTTGTTGTCTTGCAAACGTCCTAGTCTGTTGCCCCAGGGATCGAGACGTGGCTACACGATCCGTTGCAGCCATGCGGATAAGATGCCTGTCATCTCGACTGCTAGTGATACGAGGCCGTTGGGATCCAGCACGGCGTTCCGTATTACCCTCCTGAACCCACCGATCCCATATTCTGCTAACAGTCATTGGATCTCGACCAACGCGAGCAGCAATGTCGCGATACGACAAACCGCAATCGCGATAGGCTAAAATCTCCTCCTTACACGAGGCATCACAACAACGTTTCACCAGGCAACGCCGGTCAACTGCTGTTTGTGTATGAGAAATCGGCTGGAAACTTTCCTCATGTCAGCACGTTGTAGGTGTCGCCACCGGCGCTAACCTTATGTGAATGCTCTGAAAAGCTAATCATTTGCATATCACAGCATTTTCTTGCAGTTCGATCTGTAACCTTGCTAATGAAAGGTAAAGACACCGTGTTCTTCCATTGCTGTCTACCATCCTTGTCCTTTGGCCTGCTGTAATTAGGTCATAAAACTCTATTAATTTCTCTGTTTGAGTACCCATTCTCTTCGAAGGCCTGTTTCAGATGATTCAATTCCGTATCCAGATGTTCCGGCGTACATATCCGTTTTGCCCTGTCCACTAAACTTTTGGTTACACCTCTTTTTTGTTGGAGGTGATGATTGGAGTTCTTATGTAAGTATCTATCAGTATGTGTGCTCTTCCGAAACACTTTATGTTTTAGACTGCCATCGGTCTGTCTCATGACTAACACATCGAGAAACGAAATAGTCTGGTCTTTTTCCACTTCAATGGTAAACTGAATTTTAGGGTTTATGCTATTAAGATAATCAAAAAATTCGTCTAAGGCTTTTTCATCGTGTGTCCAAACTACGACTGTGTCTTCTACATAACGATACTGTTTTGTGATTCCATCCTTCCGGTGAAGACTTATAGTGTCTGAAGTTAAAATTGCAGTGCAAAGTCTAGTACATTTCTATTTCATTTCCTCTCCCGTGGATCTCTTGTACTGGTTAAAATCCTTTGGTGAGGTGCTCGCCTCCATCTGATTCATATGCAGAACTGAAGCTGCCTCATTTTAGAGGCTATTTGTCATATTGTTACGTTCTAGTAGCAACGGTTTTATGAATATTTTTCATTAATCAACTTGGTTAACTAAACTTTAAAAAAATTGTTTGGTGAAATTAATGCACCTCTTTAGTCGTGGAAGTGGTTCTTGTTTTTACTAATAAAGCTTTTATGAATATTGTTTAATTTAAGGAAAGTTGAATACAAAATTGTTAAGGCTTTCGTGGCCACTTGTTGACAAACTGCCTATTGGCTTCTGTCTCGGGTTCTTCGGCCGACGTTCATCTAATGATTTTTCTGACGTTTCGCCAGCACGAGTGGCTGGCATTGTCAAAGCTTCACCCTCCATTGCCGGTGGTGAAGCTTTGACAATGCCAGCCACTCGTGCTGGCGAAACGTCAGAAAAATCATTAGATGAACGTCGGCCGAAGAACCCGTGACGAAAGTTGAATAGTCAAATGTTGCAAGATCTATTATGTTTTGGACTTAATGTATTTTCTTTGCGGTTGGGAGTAATTAGAGTTCTGATAGGAATCGTGTGGACATTAGTTTCATCTAAGTAATAAAATTTGTCTGAGTTAGTTCACATTCAATTTTTCAGGTTTTATGGGCATTGTTCTAATTAAAGAAATTTGTTTATGTCATTTGTTAAAGTTACGTGGTTTTATAAGGCAATCGCCTTTGTATTATTGTTATGACATGGATTTGATAAAAGCTTTATGATTGTAATAAAGAAATATGTGGCAACTACAACGGATTACTTCTGCGATTTCGGTGTGTCCTTGAGATCCACATCCCAAAAGTGTTTACAAAACGTACATAAAATATACAAGATACACTGGGGCTGCAGATCGTGTGAGTTCCTAGAAAAAGAATTCTCCCACAAGCATCAAAATGTGTGGGTCAGCGTAGAATGATCAGATGTTCGGCGTTACGTGACGCCGAGAACTATAAAGAAGTCGGCAAATGTGGGCATTTGTGTACCACTCTAACTGCAAGCGAAACTGTAGATGTTAACAGAAGAGGCATATTATGTTGCTAACATAGAGCCCATAGAAATGTGTAAACAGACTCGAAACAACAGATATAGGTAGCATGTCGTCTTTTGACGTGACGACTGTAGAGAAAAATGTTCAAATGTGTGTGAAATCTTATGGGACTTAACTGCTAAGGTCATCAGTCCCTAAGCTTACACACAACTTAACCTAAATTATCCTAAGGACGAACACACACAACCATGCCCGAGGGAGGACTCGAACCTCCGCCGGGACCAGCCACACAGTCCATGACTGCAGCGCCTTACACCGCTCGGCTAATCCCGCGCGGCAACTGTAGATATTCACCATCGTATACAACTTATGTGGCTTACAAGGACGAGATCCTGATTTAATCAACGGCACCTTGATTATTCCAAATATTCATCTCATGATAGGAGAGCGATCACAATGAAGAAAGAAGCGGCAGATAGCTAATAGTAACTAAGGTCCTGATGGAAAGAGTTGATGCAAAGACATTGAAAAGTACAGATATTTCATGTTGAGGAGACATGTTCTTCTGCTTTCCATAAATTTTACAAATTCTGCAGGACTCAACAGGACCAGCCATACCTCTGAGGATGTCCAACGTAGTATTGGACGAAACGCTAGGAATAGAAGTATTCCATGGACCACGGCCATATAACCCGGAAGAATTATCAACAACAGTACCATCCGGTCGTGAAAGCCTTCATTGTATATCAACATAACCCCATATGCAAGGGTGGAGGATGGGGGGGGGGGGGGGGTCAGGCCCTTAAATATCACTGCCACCGTGGTACTCGGCTCCCGGTATGCTCACGTCAACCATTGCCAATGATCTACAACATAAAACACATCACCGGCAGACAGTATTCTGAGGCATGAGATACACAATCTTATCTACAGAACAGGTTATCCATAACTTTCAATGATATACGTCACAACTAAATGCAAGCACAATTTCTTGCCCAGTCATTTAATGAACCAATTGCTTAAAACCACCAATAAAATAATGGCCTAGAAATTAAAAAGACATACAATTATCTCGGTGCCAGACTACAATAATGAGCTACAAGGTAGAATGGAAAAAATATCCCGGCGTGGCTTGGAACGCCAGACACTGACTTACGCACTACTTGTTGCACTTCTAGCTACGTATTTAGCCATACTTCGTGTCTGTTCATTGGGCATACCTACACTTCCTTAACTGCTGTCTAGGTATCAAGTCACGACACCGAACAGAATAATGAACAACTAGACCAGTCCCAAATGGTTTTAGTACACTGGAATATTCACAAGGAGAGGCCACGACGTTTGGAACGCGGATTTACTGCAAACTTCGTACACTCCTAGTACTCCATTAGGACAACAAAATGTGTAAGCAGTAGCGCGTACTTCTCAAGCGTTATTGAGAAAATCGCAAGATAATTTCGGTCGTCAAATATACACATGTGCGTGGCCATTTTTATCATGAAGCGGCGGCAGCCGAGTGGTACAGCCGGCACGGTAGCTCAGCGTGTTCGGTCTGAGAGCTGGTGGTCCTCTGTAATAATAAACTGAGTGGAAAGATCAACAAACGAACTTGAACGGATATCATAGTGACGTCCGCAACGACCAAACACAACGATCAAAACGAAAAAAAAAGTGGTTAGCGTTCAAGCCCCGTAATCACTGGATCGAGTCCCGTTCGTCTGCTTTTATTTTTTTTTTTATTTTCAACACATTCATTTTCTTTACTATTTATATTACAGTTGATATAATGGGGAAAATACGTGTAATCGGACGAACTTTTATTAAATTTACAATGTTATTTGGCAGTCTACTAATTTTTACTATCACAAATAATATATTATTCATAACTATCGACTAGTAAACGACCAAACGCATAAAAAGATACTGAAAATGTATGCTTGTCCGTGATTTGAGAAATCACCTATACCTGAAAGGAGCCCGAAACGACTTGTTACCTCCAAGTTTTCACCGGCACAGACGGCTTTCGAAAGATGTACAATTAATCGTCGCTTTAGACATTACGAGTGCAAGTTGCAGGATGGTATTTTTCGTAAAAACTTGGACAACATAAAGTTAAACGGCACCAGCTGCATTGAATAAGTGCTATGTTTCCGCATACGCAAGTTCTTTGGAGGTTTGCTGTGGAAAAAACAAACCTCGTTGACATTTTCAAAAATCTCTCTTTCAGACGAAAATTTGGAAGCAAACCATGCATAACGCAATATCTCCTTAAAAATCGGCGCTGATAATTGGTTATGCAGCATCGAGTGTATTTTAATAGCGTCCTCCGAGAAGCAATTTATCGTTCTCTTTCGATTAAATACGAACAGTTTTGAAGACACGGACAAGCATACATTTCCTGTATCACTTTATACGTTTACCAGTCGATAGTTATGAATATTATATTACTTGTGATAATAAAAATTAGTAGTCTGCAAAATAACATTGCAAATTTAATAAATGTTCATCCCATTACAAGTATTTTTCCCATTATATCAATTGTAACATAAATAGTAAAGAAAATGACAGTGTTGAAAATAAAAAAAAAATGACGAACGGATCTCGATCCAGCGATCCAGCGGCTTGAAAGCCAACTACTTTTTTAAAAAAAAAACTTTTCTTCTACATTGTTTGTTGAATTTGTTCAGGGCGAACGTGCGAAGACACCCGTTCAGTTTCTTCGTTGATCCGTTCTCTCAGTATTATTACTGGAAAGGGTAACTAACGCTCTGACTGAACATGCTTTTTTTTTTAATCTCATTTTGTTCGATTTTGTTCGTTGCATCTGCTCGGGGCGGACGTCGTAAGACATCCATTTAAGTTCGTTGTTGATCGATTAACTCAGCTTTTTTTTTTTTTTATTACAGAGGGAGCTAACCCTCTGACCGAACACGCTGAGCTACCGTGCCAGCATCATTCTGAGCTACCGTGCCGTCGCCACTCGCCTGCAGCCGTTTCATGGTAAAAATGGCCACGCACACATATATATTTGACTACCGAAATTATCTTGCAATTTTCTCAGTAACGCTTGAGAAGTACGCGCTACTGCTTGCACATTTTGTTGTCCTGATGGAGTACTACGAGTGTACGAAGTTCCGCGTTCCAAACGTTGTGGCCTCCACTTGTCAGTTAAGATGCACACAACCCACCGAAGCAATTCGACAACTCCAATTCATTCGGCCTGTGTAGCTTGTAACAGACTCGAAGGAACTTGTACTTCCAACCTCTAGGAAAACGCCATCACCAAGGGCAATGGATCCGCCTTGCAAGATTAAACACGTCGTAGCTGGCCGGCCGGTGTGGCCGAGCGGTTCTAGGCGTTTCAGCCTGGAGCCGCGCGACCGCTACGGTCGCAGGTTCGAATCCTGCCTCGCGCATGGATGTGTGTGCTGCCCTTAGGTTAGTTAGGTTTAAGTAGTTCTAAGTTCTAGGGGACTGACGACCTCACATGTTAAGTCCCATAGTGCTCAGAGCCATTTGAATCGAATGTCGTAGCGGCTGGCCACGCTCCTTCGCGATGCCGATTCGGCCTACATACACACACAGTCTGACGTCATTCCACCTCACACCGCGGATACCCGCACCCCATCTGGCAGAGCGCACGCGCTGCCGTTAAATCCTGCCGCCAAGGATGTCAAGAAGACAAATAAGCATCGAAGTCGACTCATAGATCAAAATGACAGTCGATGGAAACTGGCGCCAGAAACGCACCAGCTCACTTTAAACTCTATTTCTTCAGTCCTTAAAAATAAAATCATGATAGTCAAGTCCATTACACGGTTTCTCTCGTTAGCCATTACCTCTTGAATTCCTTCTATGGCTCCTGCTAGATTGGTGAAGAGGGGGGGGGGGGGCTACAGTGGTGGAAATTTTAGAAATTTTACAATCCGGGAATATTCTGTGGGACAAGAGAATCGCATGATCAAATTGGTTCAAATGGCTCTGAGCACTATGGGACTTAACTTCTAAGGTCATCAGTCCCAAGAAAAAAAGGGCTCTAAGCACTATGGGACTTAACATCTGAGGTCATCAGTCCTCTAGTACTTAGAACTACTTAAACCTAACTAACCAAAGACATCACACACATCCATGCCGGAGGCAGGATTCGAACCTGCGACGTAGCGGTCGCGCGGTTCCAGACTGTAGCGCCATCTCGGCCGGCATCGCATGATCCGTAGAGAGAGGCCTAGACAGAATCCATAATGTTTGTCGTCACTAGGCTAGTTGGAACAACTTTGTTGAGATCTCAAATTGACGTTTTAATGGATCTATTAAAGATGTTGTTACACAATCTTGCCTACACTAATAATACTTATGAAACATGAAAAATGAAGCAACTTTTAAACTGCGCTAGAGACAGATCTGATTCATTTTTATGTGAGGTGGAAGGTTGACAATAATAAGTAGTCAACTAGTCGCGATTAATTAAAACTGTCAACAATTAAACGTGCCCCCTCCCCCTTGCCCCGCCTCACAGCCAACCAATTACATAAATTCCAGTGCCTGCTCTGCGAAAACTGTCAGTTCCAAGTACCCATAAATACTCGAAATGTCAGAGGGATGAACTTAAAACGAGAAAATTAATTTTCGTTCTATAGCAAAGGGTAACAATTTATTTTCTTGGCTTTTGAGCCGTAGTGCAACGTCTAATCGAACAGAAATTATGTAAAATGAATTCGCATACCTTGTTGAAAATGGCAAATTGGAGCCAGCATCGTGAATTTTCGACGATATTTTATTACCTCGTGAACCGGTTATTGTTAAATGATCCTCAGATAACGACCCAGTATCGGCTATAAAGACACAGCTAATGACCAACAGTAAAATATTAACGCAGAACAGACATTAAAGACTGACATAAGAATGTAATGCAGCAACTGCTGTTAGGGCAATGTTATCTAACATCTTCACTGAAGATTTTTTTCTTTTATGCTCGATACGTACTGTACTGGAAGTTTTTAAGGATTTTTTATAAAAACCTCAGATTTTAGCTAAGGTCAGACTGAGACGACGTCATTTCATAACTTAACAGTGCATCTTTAGAAAATACCACATCTTTCATTTTGACCGTGAGACTCCTTTTACGATCACTTACCACCGACGACAAAAGGACAATCTCTTTAATTGTATTGCATGTAACTTCTTGTAGCTGCATCCACAGAGGTCTTTTTCGCGGAGCGGTCCCAACACTAATTTGAAGTTATGTATTGAAGGAAGGTGACTATAAGAGGAAGAAGGCATAATGCCTGAAGGTCAGTTGATTATATTACCGTCGTTAGTGCCAGATGACGACGGTAACTTCAGTAGTGAAGCCGGGAACGTTTTCACTCTTCGCGCACTTCGACATCCTTCCCTCCCCTCGTAACATTCAGACTGAGGTGTAGCTAGTCATTACAAATAACAGTAGAAAAAATTTAGATAACAGTGCTGTGTGTATGATATTGATCGTAAAGAGAAAAAAGAAAAATGCTGAATGCAACGTCACGCCAACCACTGTGGCGGAGCGGTTCTAGGCGCTTCAGTCCGGAACCGCGCTGCTGCTACGGTCGCAGGTTCGAATCCTGCCTCGGGCATGCCGGGCATGGATGTGTGTGATATCCTTAGGTTAGTTAGGTTTAATTAGTGCTAAGTCTAGAGGACTGATGAACTCAGATGTTATGTTCCATACTGCTTAGAGCCTTTTTTTAGCAGTGTCACATCATATCACTCTCCAAAAGCGTAGGGAGGTAGCGTAACATCCAGCACACAGATTAGTATAAACAGAATTAATTTCCTTCATTATATGGGAACCTGTATATTAAAAGGGCGAAAAAAATTTAATTTTAATACCAGTATTACGATTTAACTATCGCACACTAATGACAACTAAATAGAACATAAATGTAAGTTGTTTGGATTAATAAGAGCAATGAAACTTCGCTTTATGTTTTGGAAACCAGTTCACGATCGCACGAATAAATGCATTAGCATAATTTTAAGTAAAGCATGTGGATGCTATATCTAAACTAATCCCCACACCACATTTGCGTAAGTGTGTGTGTGTGTGTGTGTGTGTGTGTGTGTGTGTGTGTGTGTGTGTGTCTCCCTCCCTTCCTCCCTCCCTCCCTCCCTCCCTCCCACCCTCCTAGTTTTAAGAAAGGCGTCGTTAGATCCAGTTTAATTGGTTTGAAGATTTGTTAAATTCTTAGAACATTTACTGTAATAATTATGTATCTACGTGACGTCCTTTATCTTTATTGAAGGCCTTTAGACACCTCCATACCAAGTGACAATATGCAATATTAGAATTTTAAAATCGTTACTGTACGAGACCTAAAACACGCGTGAAAACTAATATCTTCCTCAAGATACGACCAGAAATGCCCTTCGGCCGCGCGGGATTAGCCGAGCGGTCTGGGGCGCTGCAGTCATGGACTGTGCGGCTGGTGCAGGCGGAGATTCGAGTCCTCACTCGGGTATGGGTGTGTGTGTTTGTCCTTAGGATAATGTAGGTTAAGTAGTGTGTCAGCTTAGGGACTGATGAGCTTAGCAGTTAAGTCCCATAGGATTTCACACTCATTTTTTGAAATGCCCTTCAGTCTGGAGGCAGCTCCTTCCGATTCGACTTTTTCGTGCTTTAGTAAGGATTTCGCTGCAACTATATCATTTCTATAAACAATGTTATGCAAATACGTTTCTCTGCACAACTTCCTGCAGATTTCTGAGCACTGACACATCTTGTCTTTTGACTTCAGTGCACAAGACTGCAACTGAATTAAACATTTCCGTGCAGGTTGAACTCAACATGTCTCTCTCAACCAAACAAAATCGACGGAAGTAAATGTAATTACCGGAGTACCGTAAGGAAATGTGATAGGGCAGTTATTGTTTACTGTTGTGTCTAGACAAGACAGCCTAGACACAATGAGAGGAAGCCGAAAGGCACGCGCTAAGCTAGCAGATGGGCGTGAGGTCTGAAACAGGATACGTAATGAGTCCTATAAAGAAAAGTACGTAGCTTCTGGAATACTTAACTTTAATCCATCCTTTTTGGTACATCTGGAGATTGTGGCGATAGAAGTGAGACTCTTTAGATACATGCAATGTTACTAATGGCGCCTTGCTAGGTCGTAGCCATGGACTTAGCTGAAGGCTATTGTAACTATCTGCTCTGCAAATGAGCGAGGCTTCGTCAGTAGTCGCTAGCTACGTCGTCCGTACAACTGGGGCGAGTGCTAGTCCGTATCTCGAGACCTGCCTTGTGGTGGCGCACGGTCTGCGATCACACAGTGGCGACACGCGGGTCCGACATGTACTAATGGACCGCGGCCGATTTAAAACTACCACCTAGCAAGTGTGGTGTCTGGCGGTGACACCACATTTACAATGTATTTGATTGATGTAGTAAAAAGCGGCGGGAGCTCTTTAAGACTGTTCGCAGATGATGCAGCTGTTTACAGGAAAGTAGCAACTCCAGAAGACAGTATCGATTTGCAAAATGACCTGGTTCACATGGTTCAAATGGCTCTGAGCACTATGGGACTTAACATCTGTGGTCATCAGTCCCCTAGAACTTAGAACTACTTAAACCTAACTAACCGAAGGACATCACACACATCCATGCCCGAGGCAGGATTCGAACCTGCGACCGTAGCAGTTGCGCGGTTCCGGACTGCGCGCCCAGAACCGCTAGACCACCGTGGCCGGCTAAAATGACCTGCAGACGATTGATGAATGGTACAGGCACTGGCCGTTGAGCTTGAACACGGATAAATGTAACATATTGTGCATACACAGGAAAAGAAGTTCACTACCGCACAACAACACTATTGGTCACATATTTTTGGATGCAGCATCTACTTTAAAATATCTAGGAGCAACTATCCAAAACGACCTTACGGGGAATGATCACCTACAACAAATAGTAGGGAAGGCAGACACGAGACTGAGATTCATAGGTAGAATCCTAAGGAAATGTAACTCATCCTCAAAGGAAGTGGCTTACTAGGTGCTTCTTTGAGCGATTCTTGAGTATTTTTCGTCAATCAGGTAGGACTGATAGAAATGATAGATACAGCGAGAGCGGTGCGCTTCGTCATGCGATCGTTTAGTCAGCGCGAGAGTGTTACAGAATGCTCAACAATCCACAGTGGCAGACGCTAAAAGAAGAAAATTCGAGAAATTAGGGCTACTACAGAGGTTCACCGATAATCATTCATCCCACAAGTCATTCGCGAGTGGAACAGGAAAGGGAGAATCCGTGGTACCACAGTGCCCTCAGCCACACACACCGCCAGGTGGTTTGCGGGGTATGATGTAGATGTAGATACTCATTTATATTCAGTTTGATTCACACACGCTTACGCACAACAATTTTTGGAGCAATGAGACTTTCACATTTCTTTTGCCACAGTGTTTGATGAACACTCACTCGTACCATTAGAAGTATACAGGGTGGTCCATTGATCGTGACCGGGCCAAATATCTCACGAAATAAGCGTGAAACGAAAAAACTACAAAGAACGAAACTTGTCTAGCTTGAAGGGGGAAACCAGGTGGCGCTATGGTTGGCCCGCCAGATGGCGCTGCCATAGGTCAAACGGATATCAGCCGTGTTTTTTTAAATAGTAACCCCCATTTTTTATTACATATTCGTGTAGTCCATAAAGAAATATGAATTAGTTGGACCACTTTTTCGCTTTGTGACAGATGGTGCTGTAATAGTCACAAACATACGGCTCACAATTTTAGACAAACAGTTGGTAACAGGTAGGTTTTCTTAAATTAAAATATAGAACGTAGGTATGTTTGACACCCTCCATCTCCTTTCTCAACACAACTTCCACCGTCTACCCCTCCCGGATGATGAGCTTCGCCCTGACATCTACCCTTCCTACCAACTCTAACCCCCTCTTCCTGCCTCCTCCTCAGGGCTCCCTCTCCTCCCCCTCCCTCCCTCTGAGTGGATTTCCCCTCCTACTCCCCCTCCATCTCTTGTGCCTTCTTTCAGTGTCTCTGCGCTCCCTCCTGCCCTGTCTTCCCTTTTCCTCTCCCGCCCCATGTCTCTCCTGCCTCTTCGTGTGCCCACGGTTGCCCCTCCTCTCTTCATCCCGCCGCTTCCCCAGCTGCCCCATGCTCTCCCCTCCTTTTCCATCTTCTCTGACCTTTCCCTCGGCAGGTCCCACCTGGTGGTTTTATTCTTCGTCGTGTGTGCTCCAAGTGGGTTTTAAGTGTGTTGTTTCGGAGTGTTTTTAATACTGTGGCCAACTTTTAACCTGTGCATACGCATCCAGTGTCTTCTCTGTGTTTTAAGAACCGCCAACTGTGTTTTTTAACTTTCTGGTGCCTTTTTTAACTGTCCCCAATGAGCGTCTACATGTCAGTGTATTTTTACCTCCATTTTCTCCCATTACTCTGTTTTATGTTTCCCTTTTTTATCTCCTTATGTATGTGTTATTTTATTCTTGTTTTAGTTGTTGTGTCACTCGGCTGAAGAGCGGCGGATTTTAGCCGCTGACAGCCCTCCCCTGCCCATATGTGGCAGGGGCATGAAATCACAATAAAGAAAAAAAAAAAGTATGTTTGAACTTTTTATTTCGGTTGTTCCAATGTGATACATGTACCTTTGTGAACTTATCATTTCTGAGAACGCATGCTGTTACAGCGTAATTACCTGTAAATAACCCCATTAATGCAATAAATCCTCAAAATGATGTCCGTCAACCTCAATGCATTTGGCAATACGTGTAACGACATTCCTCTCAATAGCGAGTAGTTCGCCTTCCATAATGTTCGCACATGCATTGACAATGTGCTGACGCATGTTGTCAGGCGTTGTCGGTGGATCACGATAGCAAATATCCAACTTTTTCCACAGAAAGATATCCGGGGATGTCAGATCCGGTGAACGTGCGGGCCATGGTATGGTGCTTCGACGACCAATCCACCTGTCATGAAATATGCTATTCAATACCACTTCAACCGCACGCGAGCTATGTGCCGGACATCCATCATGTTGGAAGTACATCGCCATTCTGTCATGCAGTGAAACATCTTCTAGTATCATCGGTACAACATTACGTAGAAAATCAGGTTACATTGCTCCATTTAGATTGCCATCGATAAAATGGGAACCAATTATCCTTCCTCCCATAATGCCACACCATACATTAACCCGCCAAGGTCGCTGATGTTCCACTTGTCGCAGTCATCGTGGATTTTTCGTTGCCCAATAGTGCATATATTATGCCGGTTTATGTTACCGCTGTTGGTGAATGACGCTTAGTCGCTAAATAGAACGCGTGCAAAAGATCTGTCATCGTCCCGTAATTTCTCTTGTGCCCAGCGGCAGAACTGTACAAGACGTTCAAAGTCGTCGCCATGCAATTCCTGGTGCGTAGCAATATGGTACGGGTGCAATCGATGTTGATGTAGCATTCTCAACACAGACGTTTTTGAGATTGCCGATTCTCGCGCAATTTGTCTGCTACTGATGTGCGGATTAGCCGCGACAGCATCATCATTTGTTGCAGGTCGTGGGTGACATATCACATGTAGCTGAACACTTCCTGTTTCCTTAAATAACGTAACTATCCGGGGAACAATCCGGACACTTGGATGATGTCGTCCAGGATACCGAGCAGCAGACATAGCACACTCCCGTTGGGCATTTTGATCACAACAGCCATAGATCAACACGATATCGACCTTTTCCGCAATCGGTAAACGGTCCATTTTAACACGGGTAATGTATCATGGAGCAAATACCGTCAGCACTGATGGAATGTTACGTCATACCACGTACTTATACGTTTGTGCCTATTATAGCGCCATCTATCACAAAGCGAAAAAGTGGTGCAACTGAAACATTCATATTTCTTTACGTACTACATGAATATGTAATAAAACATGTGGGTTCCTATTTTAAAAAAACGCTGTTGATATCCGTTTGACCTATGGCAGCGCCATCTAGCGTGCCAACCATAGTGGCATCTGGTTTCCCCCTTCAAGGTAGACGAGTTTCGTTGTTTGTAGTTTTTCGTTTGATCCTTATTTCGTGAGATATTTGGCCCAGTCACTATCAATGGGCCACCCTGTATAGTTGTTACCATTATTAGCATTGTAAATTTGATGATGAATCCAATATGGGCTATGGTTAGAAGACACAGCAGGCACTAGCTTACGTGCTACATCAATTAGCAAGCTTTATCATGTGTAGTGCTGCGAGATGGTTGTCATATCGTCTTCCAAAAAATACGCTATAATTTTTGTGTTTTAGTAACCAATAATTCATGCAAGACATAATTGATGACAAGTACTTATTTATCACAATAACCGATGTAGGCTGATGATACAAAACGAACTATTACTAATCTGTAGAAGTTTTCCTTCTGACTTCGAAGTGAGCGGCAGACGTATTTACGTTGCAGCTAGTTTTGTGCGCGCTGTACGGCGCCTCTGTTCTGGGTGAAACGAATGGAAGCAGCGTCCACCCGAGTAGGGAGGAACGTGTCGTGCTGTTCTTTTAGTGGTCGCCGCTAATTGCTCCCGATGGCTGTGGCCTCAATCTTGTGGAGTCGGCAGCGGCGCCTCCCATCGCGTCGCTGTACGCCGTCAGCTTCGTATGGCACTGCCACGGGTTTGCGGTAGTTATCAGTAACGCAGAATTTCCTGCTCACAGCTGGAAGACTTCATAGAAGACTGGAAAAAGTACTAGAGAGGAACAGTATGGTTTTAGAAGAAGCGAAGGTGCAAGAGATGCAATTGGAACGCTGAGAATTGTAGGTGAAAGACACATTGAAAGAGGAAGAGAAGTTTTCGTTGACTTGGAGAAAGCCTTCGATAGAGTGCCGTGGGATAAATTAATGGACACACTAAGTAAGAATGGTGTGATTGGAGCGACAGAAGGCTGATTAAGGACCTATACCTACATCAGAAATTAAGAGTACAGATGGCGGATGAGATGACAGAGGAAAGCACGATTGGAAGAAGCTGCCATCTCTCCCAAATACTGTTTAACATAAACTTGGAGCATATTATTCAAAAATTTTTGAAAAGAAAAAGATGTGGGATGGTGGTAGGAGGATAGGTTGTATTCGATTTGCGGATGATATGGTATTATTGGCTGAGAGTGGAAGATGATTGCAACGTTGAAAGAATTGAGTAAGACCTATGAGCAACTCGGAATGAGAGTTAATAAGAAAAAGGCAAAGCCTCAAATTAATTATTTTTCATACATTAATTGTTGTATGGTTATTGTCAAATGTCACAAGATAGGCAGAAAGTCCTACATTAGCAAGACCAAACCCACTGACTGACCATTTTGCTTGTTCCGACAAGTCTGGTCTTGTTGGCGTCCAATTCATTTTACTTTCTTGGCTCGGCGTAATACGATATACATGCTGTATTGCAAAACACACTCTTGATTTGAATTACAGCTTCAAGCGCACTTCTTTGATGAGTGTTATAAGAAAACAATGTTATTATCGTATCAAAAACTCGTCTCTCGCCACTCATTCCATCCTGTAATTTTGATGGAAAATGTTTTTGAAGTACAGATTTTCTTCCACAACGTTTTCATCATATGCACCCACCTTTACTAGTATCTATATTTAACTTTGTTGCACCAAAAACTGATAAATTAAGACAATACCGACTATTCAGTGAAGGTTTGTAATCTGTTTTTGCCAGTTCTATTCCGTGATAAGTTCATTGTCAGTAATTTGCTTAAAATCAGGAGTATAGAATGAGTATAGCGAGAGACGAGTTTTCTTTGGTAACTCTCGTCGGCAAGTGAACTTCAAGATGTAAGTTAGATCAACACTAGAACCCATGCACATATTACGGCGAGCTAACGCCGAAACCTCCAGATGTCAGACACTAAAATCGGTACCCAAAGTTGTATGTCGACATAGTATCAAGCTAAACCCCGACTTAGTTCGTACTATGTGCTGTCGTCCAGCAGAACTGGCGTAAACGTTAATTACAAGTAACACCAGAAGCTCAGGAGAAGCATAACTGTCAGTAACTGATACGTATAACTTCAGTTGGTAAGTTGGCACAGCGTTATATCGTCTAAGAAGGATTACATTCCAGTGATGACACATTTTGATCTGTATTGTGCGTGAAAGTGTTACATGGGACGATTAATACTTCCGCTTGTGTGATGCAATTGTTTCTTTATTCTACAGTTCCGTCTACTTGTTTGTGTTTATTCCGTGAAACTATAAATGTATTAACTGCTTCACCACCAATGCCGGCCGCGGTGGCAGAGCGGTTCTAGGCGCTCGAGCCCGGAACCGCATTGCTGCTACGGTGACAGGTTCAAATCCCGCCTCGGGCATGGATGTGTGTGATGTCCTTAGGCTAGTTAGGTTTAAGTAGTTCTAAGTCTAGGGGCTCATGACCTCAGATGTTAAGTCCCATAGTGTTTAGAGCTATTTTTCACCACCAATGTGTCTGTTCTGCCGCACATTTCCTACAGAACACCACACCTATTTACACAAATGTAGATAGTACGGTGACATTTAGTACAGCGACCTCACGCACCCAACTCACCCACTCGAGATCTACGCTTTTGCTGTGTGGCATAATTCTGGTGTCACTTTCAATTACAGTTTACTCATGTTCCACTGGACGAAACCACATTGCAAGAACTAAATCAGTGTTTTGGTTGATACTCTGTCGACAGACAACGTTTTGTACCGATCGGAGTGTATGACATCTGGAGGTTTCGATGTAAAAGAATCAAATGTATTGCGTGACAGCAAGACCAGACCCGTCGAAGCAAGCAAAATGCTCAGTCAGTGGATTCGCTCTTGCCAATGTCTGACTGTCTATCTACCTTGTGATATATGACCATCATCATAGAAGAAAATAATTAATTTGGGGCTGCATTGTGTCTTACACCGTCTACGGCAAAGAAACCAAACTTGGTACGTGCATATGTGCTACTTTACGCAATTTTCGGATAAATATTTTTGAGTATGATGGAAGAAGTTCAGAGCTTTTGCATAGTTTTCAGCATCCTGTAGTCTACTTTGAAATACTGGAAATTACTTTCTTTACTAACTTTTCGCATAGTGCCAACTGAGGTGAAGAAGTCTGCGTGTTTAGTGCGCGAGCGCGCGCGCGCGCGTGTGTGTGTGTGTGTGTGTGTGTGTGTGTGTGTGTGTGTGTGTGTGTGTGTGTGTTTACATAATTTTTGATAAATAATTGAATTCTTTTGTGTATTTCAAATAATTAAAAGGAAGACGCTCGTGGAAAAGCTATAGTAACAATGAAAAAAAATATTGTTTGTGTGTCTGTGTACGTATGTGTGTGTGTGTGTGTGTGTGTGTGTGTGTGTGTGTGTGTGTGTGTGATTACGATAGTTTTCATCAGTAATGTAATACCGCACTGACATCGGTGAAAATATACTTCCCAGCAGCACCATCTTGCATTTATCAAAATTTTACTGTCATTCACCATCTTGATTATTTCACGTGCTCGAGGCCATTCATGGTCAAGTGGCTGACATCCAGAATTGTGATGTCCGTGATACAGCATACTTCAGTGCTGTATTTAAGTGTAAAGTGTGCGAGATCATACATAGATTCTTATTGCACTTAACTCAGGCGAGAGCTTTAGTTTTGTCTAATGGACACTTAACCATCCAGACTGTTACCTGAATCGTAGATGTTGAATCTGGATCAGTTCACATCTTGCAATTCAATCTGCACATTACACAGGTTTCAACCTGACAGAATTCTCGTTCGTCGAACGTATTCAATGTATCTTGATAACACATCAATGCAACCCTGATAAACTTACAGTGTGTAAACTTTTAGATGGCAGACCTCTCCCTAGCCCTGAATCGGTAGAAGTCGGTAAACGTCGGGAGGCTTCGGTAGGCACGCAGTTTCGACTGCTGCCAACATTACGTAGCTGACTGTGTTGTACAAGGTAGCCATTGTCGTCTGCTTCGTTATTGTTTTGCGCTGTATTGTTCTGCGTGTTTTTATTGTGGAGTTGTGCTAAACATTATCAAAATGAGTGAAGAGGCAGTTGCTGGCCCATCTCGGGAGTCGCCAACAAGCCCTACCGGTAGGCCTACGGTTAGAAGGAAACCAGTATTACGTAGCGATGCTCGCAAAATTATATTGCGTGTGATTGTATGCTGCGAAAGGGAAAGGAAGCAGAAAAAATTGCTTCACTCCATTTACAAATCTTCAGTGAGAGTTGCTACACACACAGGACAAAGCATGCATAGCATCAAACAGTTTTCCAAGAATCATCCTGGCGTATCACCACAAACGCCTGGCAAGAAAAGGTGTTTCCATTTCAGATATTTTGTTCGCGCGGTCACTTTGAAGGAGCCCCCTCTTTCGTCCGAATTACCTTATATTTCATTTTTCCTTGCTACCGTATTGCTTTGCATGGAAACACACCTGGTTACTGTATTATTTCGAACCACATTCATATTACAGTACATTTCCAAATTCAAAGAAATACATGCAGTGCAGAAGGCATTTTCTTCTAAATCTTTCTCCCTCTCTTAACTTAGGAAAAGAAGCAGAGAAATCGAAGCAATGATCTATGATTTCAACCAGCGTGTCATTCGCGACACGATAGCGGAGTTTTATTCAGTGCGGAAGATTGTGCCAAGCCTGCGAACATTGCTTCCAGTTCGGAGAACAACTCACCAAAGTTTCATTGCAATCAGATGAATGGTTTGTGAGCGCATAGTAGACAAACATACATATATATATATATATATATATATATATATATATATATATATATAGATTTTAATGTACATGACGATTTCAGTTTCCTTTACGAACAACATTTAAAGCGAGTTTTACTTCGAAGCCTTACGGCTGCTTTCGTGTAAGCATGACGCGCAATTTGTAGTGCCAGCACTCCAACTGGTAGTCGTGCCTTGTCCCCCCCCCCCCCCCCCTCGCCCCCCCAACGGCTCCTCTCACCTCGCCAACCAATGCTTGCTTCCTCCTCTCCCCGCACTCCCCTCACAACTCTGCCGTCTTACAGTTAACACACTGTACACTAGTACATACTGTAGCTTTATAGACTGTTTCAGCCGTATTATCAGGATACACGAACAATGCATTCCCATATCGATCCATAAACGAAAGAGACATGAAAGCAGTGGAATTACTCGCACTCATTGTAGCGAAAGACGTATCCTTCTCTGAGAAGCAATTGACAATTGTGTTTATGGGATTGTTGTGGCATCCTCCTATGTGTAAAAAGAGATGGAGTCTTATCGTGAGACAAGAGATGAAGTGATTTAGGTAAGAAATGGCACGAAAAGGTATTCTAATCCTTGTAACGTTAATGTTTGACGCAGTTCGTTAGGTAACTGTGGATTTGTTCGAGTGTAGAACACTTTCGTATGCAAGCTGCAACTACTAAATGAAGACGTATTTTGGCTTCCGTTTTCTCTTTCCTACACACACGAATTAAATCGATTCCTGTTTTGTCCCACTCATCCAAACATTCTACGACTTCCATGGTTGTACTTCTGTTTTTTTCGTGTGCGCTGCTTGCATGTGGTTCGAAAGCACTTGGGATTGAAGTGCAGTCTCACGACTTCCAGATGCACTTTGTGTCAGATGCTACATTTTGCTTGGTAAAAACAATAGTTTAAGTTCTTATCGTCAATGTACGCTGTATTTCTCAAGAATCCTTACCGACACTATTTCTTTCAGTTACTCAGGCAGCAACTATTAGGCAGCGCTCAACTGTACACAGCGCTGCACAAGGAACTTGAGTGCTACTGACAAGTGCGTGCAGCCCGCAATGCTCGCATGTTTTAGCTTTATTTACTGTGTACATGACTGCTGTTGAACCAACGCTGAAATTTTACGATTTTTTACACTGTTTCTGATGATATGTATTTTGTGTTTTACAGGTAGGAGCTCTAGGCTTGCCGATGTTGGCCAGTACCTAGACCGCTTCTGTCTCCTCCGGATGGTGAGTGCCAGTTTGGGATGGATAATGGACTGCATAATAATGTATTAAGCCACGATCCCTTAGATATAAAATTATATTTAACCATCCCAGCGATTATGATCTAATAAATTATAATACATACTTCAAATTGGCAATATGTTGATTAAAACGAAAAGGGATGTCTCACTGATATGAATGTTGTGGAAACGAACGGAAGCTTTGCAAGGGAGATATAAATCAGATCCCACATTTCTTGTAAAGCACTCTGAGTTTTTAATTATAAACAAACTGTTTCCAATCTGACTAGCATGACCTCTGTAAAACAATAATGCACTGTCGCCTTTATGAAGTCGAGACAATAATTTTCATTTTATTCTCCTCTAGTCGTAAAGTACCTAACGTATCTTTTCAAACAACTTACGGGAATTCAGCAAGGTAATATTTTCAGCGACCGCCGATATTTCGAATACAACTGCAGTTGTGCCTTGAAAATGGAGAAACATCGGCGGTTGCTGAAAATATTACCTGACTGAATTCCCGTTAGTTGTTTGAAAATTGTTTACGTCAGGAGAAACTCAGGTCTCACATCTATCATATCGTTTAATGTCGATTTGAGAGCAAGTTACAAATAAGTACAACTTGACGTCACACTATTTGAGAACAAGTTACAGACTACAAACAAGTATAACTTGAAAGTTATTTAACTGGTCATCTAACGACTTGTTTCTCAAAACCATGTGACTTTTAACCTCCGATTGCAATGTCAGCCATTTAGTCCGATCTAGAACAGTCTGTGGTGCGGTACAATATTTTTAAATTCAAACATTGACTATGTAAATTATTTATGATGTGTGTGTGTGACGGCCTTTCATTTAAACTATATCTATTTGTACACGATACCGAACACAAATAATTGTTATCAATAATAAAGTGCATATACACATAAAAAAACTTTTGCATATCCCGGTTCCCAGAATGCCTGTAGATAGACGACTATGGATATTGTATCACAAGCACAGTCCCTTTGACTGTTCAGAGATGTCACTAAACCCGCCCAAAGATGTAAACAACCATGCATGAACAGCGCCTATTAGACGGGGGGGGGGTCCGACAGCTGATCCGTTCCAGTCATTCCACCTGGAAGGAGGTACACGTCTGTAGTTCCACCCTAGACGGTCAATACCGCGGTTCGATCGCGTCCGCGTTGTTACATTGTGCCAGGAAAGTCTCTGACCAAGGAAAGTGTCCAGGCGTCTCGAAGTGAACCAAAGCGATGTTGTTCGCACATGGAAGAGATACAGAGAGATAGGAACTGTCCATGACATGCCTCACACAGGCCGCCCAAAGGCTACTACTGCAGTGGATAAAATGAAATGAGCGTATGGCATCGTTGGCCATGAGGCCCCTATTTTGGGATATTCAGCCGCCAAGTGCAAGTCTTATTTCATTCGACGCCACCTTGGGCGACTTGTGCGCCGGTGATGAGGATGAAATGATGATGAGGACAACAGAACATCCAGTCCCCGAGCGCAGAAAATCTCCAAACCAGCCAGGAATCGAAGCCGGGCCTGCTTGCACAGGAAGCGACTGCAGTGGATGACCGTTATCCACGGATTATGGCTCGAGGGAACCCTGAAAACAACGCCATCATGTTGAGTAATGTTTTTCGTGCGGCTACAGGACGTCGTGTTACAACTCAAACCGTGTGCAATAGGGTACATGATGCGCAACTTCACTCCCGACGTCCGTGGCGAGGTGCATCTTTGCAACGACGACACCATGCAGCGCAGTACAGATGGGCCCAACAACACGCCGAATGGACCGCTCAGGATTGGCATCACCTTCTCTTCACTGATGAGTGTCGCATATGCCAGACAATCCTGGGAGACGTGTTTGGAAGAAACCTGGTCAGGCTGAACGCCTTAGACAGTGAGTGCAGCAGGGTGGAGGTTCCCTGCTGTTTTGGGTTGGCATTATGTGGGGCCAATGTGCGACGCTGGTGGTCATGGAATGCACCGTAACGGCTGTACGATATGTGAACGCCATCCTCCGACCGATAGTGCAATCATATCGGCAGCATATTGGAGAGGCATTCTTCTTCATGGACGAAAATTCGTGCCCCCATCGTGAACATCTCGTGGGTGACTTCCTTCAGGATAACGACATCGCTCGAATAGAGTGGGCAGCATGTTGTCGAGACATGAACAGTATTGAACATGCCTGGGATAGAGTGAAAAGGGCTGTTTATGGACGACGTGCCACCAACCACTCAGGGATCTACGCCGAATCGCCGTTGAGGAGTGGGACAATCTGGACCAACAATGCCTTTATGGACTTGTGGTTAGTATGCCACGACAAATACAGGCATGCACCAATGAAAGATAACGTGCAACTGGGTATTGGAGTTACTGGTGTGTACAGCAATCTGAAGGTCTCGATGTATGGTGGTACAACACGCAAAGTGTGGTTTTCATGATCAATAAAAAGGGCGGAAATGATGTTTATGTTGATCTCTATTTCAATTATCTGTACAGGTTCCGGAACTCTCGGAACCGAGGTGATGCTAAACTTTTTTTGATGTGTGTAGAATGGCTTCCTCATCAACCAACCTAATACTATGGCTAACTGAATTATATATAGAATTTTTCAGATGAATATAGTTACTGAATTCATCCGAGGGAGTCCATTTAGACCCTACGATTGATTTTACCTTTGGAACGAATAACTCAGCTCTCCTCAGTTATGTGAAATGCTGAAATGTAGGATCGTGAACTGAATCACTGTGCCTTACCATTTGCTTTAGGCAGCTTTGTCAAATGAGAGTTTTGCTGTATTGCCAAAAATGTAGCTCACTGTCCAAGCAATAGTGCAAAGAGTGACAGTGCAGCAATATTACTATTTTCATTCACATTGTGAAGATAAGTTTCAGTGAAATATTCGCAAATCAGTAAATGGTTAAGTGATAGTCCGATCTCTTTAACAGCACAGAAGTGAATCACATTAACATGAAACGATGATCTTTTCTTAGCGTTGTTATACACCATGAAAATTAATTCCAACAAACAACATTTAAGTTACGTAAAATTTACTCTTTACTTTCCAGGTGAAATACTTTTAATTGAAAGTGGATTGCGACGAATAATAATTAAGATTCTGAACAATGATTGATAAATCGCCCAGGATACCAACACAATCTAATTTTTACAATAGACTATTTCACGAATAGCGCTTGCAACATTTAAGGAATATTTTCATGTTACCTTTTACCTTTTTCCAAATATATCGTCTTTCTACGAAATCATCTCAAAATCACCTTCTATCCTCAATTACTCCAGGAAGCTTGGTTCAAAAATGGTTCATATGGCTCTGAGTACTATGGGACTTAACATCTGTGGTCATCAGTCCCCTAGAACTTAGAACTACTTAAACCTAACTAACCTAAGGACATCACACACATCCATGCCCGAGGCAGGATTCGAACCTGCGACCGTAGCGATCACGCGGTTCCAGACTGAAGCGCCTAGAACCGCATGGCCACACCGGCCGGCTCCAGGAAGCTTCACAAATAAAATTCGTTCTCTATTCCAAACGCTTGCCATCGAAGCTCCTGCTCACTCAACGACGACTCAGCATCCTCTCTCTGCAACCGACTCAATCACTCGCCTGTTCTCTGCTAACAATACAGCTTCTGGTAGCCAAAGACTATGTATCACTAATTTGTTCAGCATCTAAAGACGTTCGTAAGATCAATAAGTTGACGACACCAACGATACCCTTTTTCAGTGCTAATGCACACCACGACCGATCTCTTATGTGAATGAAAGACTGCAAGTAAAGACTTCGTCGTTAGGTGTCGCTGCGTCAGTGGCTGGAAACTTCAGTCGAAAGGGAAGCGTGCTCGGATGGCCGAGACGTTTAAGTTGTAGTGTAATCAGGGTTCGAGTACCTGTTGGGCACACATTTTCATCTGTAACCATTGATACATTTCAATGCCCAAATGCGGGTAACATCATTAAAGCCTTTGAACGATAATTATGTGTCACCACCACATCCATTTATCGTTATTGGCATCTTTTGATAAAAAAAGGGAAAAATGTTATTTATGTAAAAGATGTCACCAAAGTCCAAAAATCAGCCTATGTCTGCTATTTTTAAAGTTTTGCTATATGCTGATGTACAGAATGTTCACCGTGTACCTCCTCAAAATGGTTAAACGGCCGAAATTGCTGATACTATGAAGAATTTCAACAGTCAAAGGCGACGACGATTCTTGCAAAACGTTTGATTTGCAAACCTAGCCGAGAAAAATTAAGCAGTAAAATTTCGCGGGGTTGAAATTAAGCCAAGAGCGATTGATATCAAGGCAGAAGTTGGCCCTCACTTGTTGTAAACTGGTATGCTTCTATGACTTCAAGGACGGGAAGTTAATCTTCTTAAAAATTTCAACCTGGCGTATGTGATTTAGATCTTTGTCATTCGAGGCCAAGATATTAACGGCTCTGGTAACAAGCCGAAAGATCCTTTCCCCATTCCACGCAGATTCGAAGTAGTGCTCTTTTGTTGCAAAGCTCTGTCTGTTTTGTGCAGTTGAGATTTCTGATATAGTTCCCCACCCTTCAGGGGAAAACTCATACGGATGGTCGACGATGGGAAATGGAATGATTTGAGACAGTGAACTAAAAGTCGGAAATGAATGTCTATTTTTTTTGATGAGACACAATTTACATCTTGCAGCAAGAGGTTAAACTCATATCTACTACTCGAAGCTTTGGCCGCTGGTCTCAATAAATGCACTACAACCACACATACAATTTTGCTGTACTGTTGTTTGTCTGACCCTATCCAAAAGAAAAGAAAAGTACGCTGTACTGACGGTGAAGACATTTGAAGATTGGTTCTCGAATGAATATTCTATAAAACTAGTCAGAACTTGAAAGTAAATATTATTAAAATGCAGTACCACTGTACTGACAAGAAACTATTGTCGAAGGGTAGTTATGCTGAATACTGCTGCGTTGGTCTCTTGAGCATTCGTGTAGATTAATCGTTATGTTAACCATCTTCGTCCCAAGAATTATTATCTATTTATCTGCAGTTTTCCACAGACAATTGAGAGCGCACCACTGAACGTGCTTTCCGAACCAATATTCTGAACCCGAATTATAAGAACAATACTGCACACCTCCGTCTTAGAAACATAATCTATCTTCCCAGCAGCAGTCTCAATCTTAAGACATTTTTCCATCGGTTATCAAGGCCGTCAATGCCATCTTCGAAAGTGTCCATTGCCCCCTATCACATCCACTGCTGTAAGCTATCTACAGTCACATTTTTGCTTGTCTGCAAAATTTCGAACTCTGCGAGATATCTAACATAAGTACTGCAATTCCTTAAATCCTGTGCCTCACTCATTTCATATAAAGCCATTGTACATCATTACACAGAGTTTCTGCTTCAAAAGCCACCATACTACCTGTATCTTTCGTAACATTTCATTCTTCTGTCCTCACGAAGAACTGAAACAATCTTACTTCTTAGTATACCAATAAATTCCGTATTCCGACATGGCGTAACATTCTATGTTTGTTGTCGTTACGTCCTCTACTTGAGTTTTCATTTGTTTCCATTCAAACATGCGATCAAAACTGGGATCTTTTCGTACCTCACATGATTTCCTTAGTTTCCAACTATATCATCAACGTTGTATAAAACTCAATCTTTGTAGTACAAGATATTGTCGCTCTTATTTAGAGGAATCCGTTAAACACCTACAAATGGAAAATGACAGACTTTCAGCTCTACGCATTCTATATAGCGCCATTTACGTAGATAATTCAAATAAACAAGGACAAATAAAATTATCTGGGAAAGCGACTGATTGCGTCAAGAATAATAATCGTTACTACAGTCCCTGAGCACTTTTTTGACCGCTGTCCCAATACAATTTTACAACTTCTAAGAAAAAATTAGCATCATGGCTTGACGAAATGTAGACGTCGATAAGTAAAACCCGGATAGGAATAAGGATGGTAAAAGAAACCGGCAGTGTCCTTCTGAAAGGGACCGTCCCAGTATTCTCTTTAATTGATCTAGGAAGAAGTTCGATAACCGAACACTGTATTGTCAGACGGCGACTTGAGCCGCGCTCCTCCAGAGCGCGAATCAGGTGCCTAAAAAAAAGTGTCACTGCACACGTCAGTGGTTGATAGCGAGTGAGATATCAACACTCGTCTCCTTGTATTATTAGCAGAGGCCTATGATAATTATGTCCCAGTGATACATGCGGCAGTGTTATTGGAGCTCATTTATCGCGAAAAGTCTTCTTCAGTTTGTAAATGGTCAATCCGCAAGTCTGTGTAAACTGAAATTATTATATATCGTCGAGTTTTAAAATTTTGCTCACTAAATAGTCTACCAACTATGACACAGGTGCTGTTTTTGCCAAATACATCTACATGGTTACTCTGCAATTCGCACTTAAGTGCCTGGCAGAGGGTTCATAGAACCATTTTCATATTACTTCTCTACCATTCCACTCTCGAATGGCGCGTGGGAAAAAGGAACACCTAAATCTTTCCGTTCGAGCTCTGATTTCTCTTATTTTATTCATCATTTCTCCCTACGTAGGTGGTTGTCAATAAAATATTTTCGCATTCGGAAGAGAAAGTTGGCGATTGAAATTTCGTAAATAGATCTCGCCGCAAAGAAAACCGCCTTTGTTTCAGTGACTGCCACCCTAACTCGTATTAGTGACCCCTACTGAGCGATAACACGAAACGAGCTGCCATTCTTTGCACTCTTTCGATGTCCTCCGATAACCTCTCTTAATAATGAATTCCGACGAGCATACGTGACGAGTATCTCAGCTGTTTTTCGTTTTTCCGTTCGAACGCACCACTGCTACTTGCATGTCAGAAAACATTTAAAATTGGAATATGGGTTTATCTTTGCGGCATCGGCGAATCATTCTGTCTTTATCTAGATTCTCTTTCCTGCTGACACGGTGGATATGATTTCTTATCTGTAAAACAGTCTTGGACCTTCGGTTGGTATTTCTGCCACTTACTTCCAAAGGAACACAAAGGTACAGAGACCTATTTGACTGTGGAAATTCAATGTGGATGCAGAAAATTCAGTTAACCAAGTGGCGAATTTTGTGTCACTCGTTCCGCGTCGGCTGTCAACTTGTAAATGAAACCAGATGCGTCCAGTCATCAGGCAGCGACGTGTTGTTACGCAGAGAGGATACAGTTTCAAATGCGCAGCACCGCTTAATGATGTGCAGACTCATTGACCGGGATACGAAAATAGCCGTTTTGCACTCGCAAATAGAAATAGCGCAGCGTTGAGAAGTAGGTCGCACCATCGACTTCAGAGGCGCAGAATATCTCGCCGTGGGCTGCGACTGCCGACTGCGCATGCGCAGTTAGAAACGAGCTATCTGCGTCCGTCACCTGCCAACAGCAGCATCTAGGGTGATGCAACGCATTAAAGTCCTTATTTAGAGTGATGTGTCACTCTCAGTCAAAATGTAATCTCTCTTCCATCATCTGTATCTTTTTACTACACAAATATCATCACAGTGTGGGACATGTGGCACAATAACTACTACCGTATTTTCTCGTTCTATGTGGTTGATGTGCGGTTCGCCTTCATATAAAGTCTAATTTCTCTAATTTCAGCATCATGTAAAGTGTATGAGCTAGCAAACTGTGTGTTTTTGGTCCATCCCGGAACGTGCACTTTTATTTTAAGCCTTTAATGAGGCTTGTGCTGTCTTTATGTCCCCAACTGGAGCAAGCTGAATATTTCTTGAGCCAATTGAAGAAGACCATAACGAAACACACAAGGTCTTTCTTGAACCTTTTCTGTCTCTGCCATTAATCCACTGTAGTATAGCGCCTGTACTCACTAATAACACTCAAGAGAATGTCAGATGAGGGATTCGTGCTCGATCAACTTCATGAGTAACTAACAAACTAACACTTAATTACTTCGTCCGGGTGTCTACGTGAGTGCCACTTACAAGCAATAAGAATATGCTAGGGGTTGCAAAGAAAACAGTTCAGGATGCCAGTTGATGACCTCTCTCTACAAATTATGGCACGTATGTACCACGAGGAATATTCAATAGAACTGCGGGCTACCTTCTTGGAAGCGAGTGGGAGGTCTGTGTCTGCCCAGATAGTAAACGATTTTCAACACACAATCCATCTGGCTCCTAGGCATCCATTACGAGCGGCATTGCAAACTTCTGATACCGTAGTAGGCGAAGGATGTGGGTAATGCAAAACCTGCTATGGAACATGGACCAATGGGACCGGATTCTCTTAAATGACGAATGTAATAGTTGTTGGGCGTCTGATTAATAGTCGCAGAAGAGCGTGGACGTGGCCAGTTACCAATGCGTATCTCAGACATGCAGCCCCGTGGGTTCGCCACAAAGGAGGATCAGGCTTTGGGAATTGTAGCGGGGAAGGTGACAGACCCTACTCATCGCTATCTAGAGTAATTTGAGTGTTGTGTGTTATCAGCGCAGAATCTCCAACATATTGTCCAGCTACACAGTCGTCATCTCGCGACTAAATTTATGACTTAAGAAGGTAAATTACATCACACCGCGCGCACCTCTTGAACACAGTGATCCGCAGGCAGGAAGCAAACCAAGGAGTAGCCTGTCGCACCTGCTGACCTGAAACCTACTGAGTATCCTAGGGAAACTGGCCGCGCATCGTGGCCTGTTAGCTCCCCCCTCCCCCCAACCCCTCCCACACACACACCACACTGGATGACCTCACCACAGAACAGGGAATATACGGAAAGTCGTCTGCAATCCATGTGCCAAAATTTAGTGTGCATGCTCGAAATCTACATCTATATCTATATGGCTACTCTGCAAATCACACTTAAGGGCCTGGCAGAGGATTCATCGAACCATGTTCACAATACTTTCTATTATTACAGTCTCTAACAGCGCGTGGAAAAAAACGAACACACATATCTTTCCGTGCGAGTACTGATTTTCATTATTTTATCATGATGATCGTTTCTCCCTATGTAGATCGGCGTCAACAAAGTATTTTCGCATTCGGAGGAAAAATTTAGTGATCTAAATTTCATCTTCGTTTTAATGATGTCCACCCCAAATCCTGTGTCACGTCCGTGACACACTATCCCCTTGTAAGGTGGCTACAATTTCGCGCCTTACAAGCACTCATCCACGTACTTTGCCGTGACCTACAACCACATTAGATATTATTTGATAGTAGTACATCGTATATATGAATATTTAAAGGAGACTGACGTTTTCACGTACGCCTTGTGAATAATTGTTAACGCTTATTGCATGAAACGTGACGGAGTGTCTTTATTATCATACTAGTAGAGGTTGGAACGACAGTGGAAATGAAACGGCAGACGGAACTCAAGCCCTGGGCGTAAGGCCCGCAGAGGTGTGTTGGTTCTACTTAAACACAGGAAGTAGGAGACGGACGTCGTAGCACCAAAGCGCTGGATAGAGTCGCAACCGGCCGGTATTGTAGCCGAACCGGAAAGATTATACTTCGGAAACTACGGAAATCTTGGACGCAGGTGAGAGGAACGAAGAAGCAGCACCTCGGAAACCACACAGGCTAGATTATTTCCGAGGATTTTTACTCACATGCATACCATTGTACGAGTATAGGTTTTTCCTCGCAAACTTTCCGCGCTGGACGACAAAAGGCTAAAATATGGTTGGTCGGCATTCAGAAGAATCTGTTGAGAGGGAGAATATTCCGTGGTTTCGGGAAGACGATTCGCTTTCGGAATTACGATGGTGGGGAGCTGAGCCGTGCTGGGAGGCAGGCGGTGGAGAGACGAGGTCTTCCGTTGTGATCGCTCGTGTGTGACGGTCCCTGGATATCAGCTTTTGTTGGTACAGACGGACTTGCTGTCTTTGCCCTCAGGAGAGTCTATAGTTAGAACAGTTAGGCACTATACTGTTGCGAACCTGTACGATTCTGGACTTCACCTCCGGGTTGGAAATCGACTTTGAGTACGAAGCGTTCAGTAACTGAGAGCACTTCCTCTGCCTATACTGATGTTGAGACGTTATCTGAACTCCGTCTTTGTGGCTGGGAGTTCACATTTGTCGTCTGTAGAACACAGAGAGAAGAAGACAGTATTAGAACATGTTAGTCATAGGACCGCCTTCTGCCATCCTACTTTTTGAAAGAGTATATTTGTGGCTGGAGTTGTTCCATCGTCGCAGACGCGCACGAGAACCATCACTTCGACGCACCGGAAGCAGTACATACGGTAATATCGCAAATTGCTTCGGCTCATTAGGGCTATAAAAGCTAAAAAGCTGTGATCATGTTAGTTTATTTCCACTGAGGTTTGACACCACCTTAGATCATATTTGAAAGTAGTGCCTTTTAGTGTTTGGTACGTAGATGATGTCAGTCATTTCGCGTTATTGATATTAACAATCATAATAAGGGGCAGAGTTGGGGAATTGATTAGTAATTTTACTTAGGAAATGTAAACTTTGTAATATAAATGTTTTTTTAGTCTACAATAAATATATAAGCAGGAACAACGATTATCATTTAGTAGGATTAGTTGCCTTCGTCATTCATTTAAGTTGAGATTGTAATTTATATGTTAAAGTCCATTAAGAGATCCTAAGATCTGCTTCAGAGGGTAGTTAGAAAAGATCAAATCTTCATTTTAGCATTTATTATTTTCCGTTGCGCACATTCATTTTACACGCCCTGGAGTAGCATCTTGGACTCTACTTCTCAGTAACACAAAGTCTGGCATACTGAAACCGAGTAAACAGCTGTGTCTGAAGCCAAAGGCGAACGAATACGTTATGGTTATTTTATTAATTGTAAATTTTAGCTTACCTACATATAAAACATGAGATGTCGCTGAAAGTTAGAAATATGCGATAGTACTGGAAGGTTTACTGTGCTTGTAATGAGCATTAGTAAAAGAAAAGGCAGCCAACGGTGTTCAGCCCCTAACTACAGAAATAATATAAATGCCTGTTCAGAACGATAAGTTAATTCTAAGATATTATGCAATATGAATCGTATTTACCTGTATGTTAGGTCTTGCCTTCTTCCCTTATCTCACTGGTCCTATCGTTAAGTGTTTTCTTTTTGAGTGATACGTCTTTGGCGGATCCGGTATACTGAATAATGTTGGAGCAGCATCAGATTTCAATCGGTTTTCAACAAATTAGCGAACATCACATCTTCAAAGTGGATCCTTCTTCAGTAAATCTGCTCTCCTAGAGTGGACAACCTATTTATTTGCACTGGAAATAAACTTATTTCTGGGCCTATTTCAAAACATCTGCATAAACGAATTTTCAATGCAACCTGTTGCCTTCATTTAAAGTAATACCCATGCGTTACTTTCGGATTGGAAAACATGAATGAAAATAAAAATTAAGAAGTAGAATAAAATTGTTGAGAGGTAAAACCCAATATTTACAAAACAAAGTAGCTTCATTGCCCTCTCATGCTAAGAGCAGTGGCAGTTCACACTTTGCACACGTGAAGAGTAAAGAATTTAAAAGTTTGCGTGATATTTTTTATAAAGGAATTTATCCAAACCAGTGAAAATGCAGATAGATTGAAGGGATTGTAGCGTGATTTACAGGCTGGGCATATAAAAGTGGCCCGGAGAACAGAGTTCCAGGATACAAAGAAACACAGCAGAGGAATGAAAATACAGTACTAACTTGACTGTAGCAGATGTTGAAACTGATCACCTACATCTCTTGGCTTTTTTGGTCCCTCTTCAGTAAGTTACTGAGGGCGGATCGAAGCTAGACTGCTGGAACTGCTGCAGTCTCATCCGGAATGTTCTGCTGCCGTTCTTGAAAACTATGTTGGTTGTTGCGATACACTTGAGAGTTGAGGGCTCCCCACACTAAGTAATCGCCTACTGACAGACGAAGTGACCTGAGTAGCGAGCTAGCGCCGCGACCAGATTGACCTCTGATAACAACTCTGTCAGGCGTGATGATTGCATAAGTGCGCTCCAAGGTTTGCCAGGCTGTATGGGCAGTTGCTCCATCGCGTTGGAAGTAACTGGTCTTTTCCTCCTCCGTTAACGCTGGCACAATGGTTTTAAAACAACGCGCCGAAGATAGCGTTTGATGAAAGAACATGGGACTAATAATGTGACATACAGACACTGCACACCAAACCCCAACGTTCTGACCATGCAATGATGTTTCGTGGAAGTTATGCGGATTCTCCACTGCCCAGAACCTTTGATTCTGTGAGTTGACATAACCAGTCAGGTGAAACCAGGCTTCATCAGACATAAATACAGATCACTGTGCAAGCCATTCATTGTTATCTTAGTGAACAGCCACTCACAAAACTAGAGGCGCTGAGCAGGATCTGCTGGTTTTAATGCATGAACAACTGACGCCCGGTAGGGACGCATGTACAGGTCCTGGTGGAGCATTCGCCCGCATAATCGACGTGGTATGCCGGTCTCCTACGGCAGGCGTCAGGTTACTCTGAAGCATTTTCTGGTGAACTGCAGTGACATTCTCTGGTGTGCGGGCACGTTTCGGAATGTTTTTTCACTTGTTCGAAACAGATTCTGCTGACGCCATTTTCGGACTAAGCGTTGCATGGCACTCTTTGCTGGCACTACGACACCATTAAATTTGTCGGCAGACAACTGCCCACACTATTTTCACCAATTTGTTGTCACGCAACATTCCACAATGAAGGCCCGCTGCTCCACTGCGAGTGCCATCGTCCCTTCTGCACTGCAGTACGCTCTTAACCGGTGTGGATCACGTGGCGGGCCTACGTGCGGTTTGCCCTTCACGGGGTGTGGTTATAAGCATACATTCACGTCCAATCGTATCCACGCATCTGGACCACTTTCATTTGCCCCACCACTTACTATGCATTCTGATTCCACATTTTACGCACTTTTGTTCTTGTGTTAAATAAAAGCAGTTGTTGAGTGACTTCTTTTTAATTATCGCTGTTTATTTTCCTAACAATTATTTCATGTTACTAGAGCTTCTTATATATGAATAGGAGCAGCAAACAAAACTGTCATCGGTTTCACTGCGTGCTTTATTCTTTAATAAATTGTAAATGGATTCACACAGCGTACAAAGAAAATGGCGCAAAGTGGAGGGTAGCAGAACGAAACGTTCCCTTTCGTATAAATTCTCTTTGGTAGAAGTTACTCTTGTTCCAGTTCATTTTAGGGCGCAAAATTTTGTATTGAGGGGAAATAGATCATATTACTTTCAGGTGGTCAAATTGTTGCGTTCATTAGCGTTTCCTTTCGTACAAGTTTTCATTTAGACTGTTAGATTAGTTCTGTTCCGTAAAAATGATCGTTTCGACCGTAGTAGTGAGCAGCGATCGTTTTACGTTTACACGGTTTCAGTTTGGCGTTGACTGCAACGACTGACTTGCTACAAATCAAAGGAGCTGCCCTTTGCTTCCCTTCCTGTATACTGTCTATTCTGTGTACTGATGATGGTCGCGGTCGACGGGTGGAACACAACGCAGGTAGAAATTTGACAGTGGGACAGGCCTGAATACCAACATCTTCATCACCTTGTGAATAGTACGGCAAACAGGATCCAAGCTTGTTGCGATGCACGGCGTGGAACAGCACGGAACACTAGCGGATTCTGATTTCACATATGGACAAAGATATACACTGCCGAACAACTGCATTCACTTTGTTTATTGTTCGGATTTCATTATACTGTAGTTACTTACTTTCGGTTTCATGAGAGTTATTCTTACGTTCCCTACTCCTGTTGTCTAAGCCCTCACAGACTTGCAAGTACGTAAGCGGCGCGAATCCTATCTCGGGTAGCTGGTGTCCGTTAAGAACTCTCACGGGAATGAAACGCATTGCTGTAGTTTTACCACAGCTTTTCAAGTTCATCCCTGCAAATAATATTTGTCTCTCTTCTGACATATTATGTTCTCCTTAAATTTATAACTGCTTCCTGTTGCAGACATATTTACACAGAAACTGTACCGTACGAATTCGGTGCTTACAATTAAATACTAGGTTCTTTTACCATATTTCTCTTACCAGATTTGTTAGCAGTGGACCCAAGGGGATAATTTTACTCGTCTGTCAACAACAATGCACTGCTGCGATCGTTCGCAGTTCCTGTTTCTTCCTGTGTGCTACTTTTAGCTTTCTTAGTTAACGCTGCTGAAACTGACACTCACAGAAAGTATTGTAAAATGCTCCAGTTTATTCTGTTTTAATTATATACTGGCTGTGATTTGTATATACGGTTTCCAAAAACACTGCAAACATAACGATTTTCTAACCTATCTCTAGCCCGCATGATATTCCTGCCGCCGTAGTGTACTAGTGCTTTGGCACTCAGGTAATTTCATACTGTCGGTTTCACCACGACCTGCTCCTCCCTCCCCCGGACACCAAAAGACTACAATATTTCAATGAAATTTTCGCGATATCATGTGCCCTTTTATGGACGTTTTCACATTAACGTCCCCAACATCATAAGAGTGCGGGAGATCTGTCACATTGTGTGTGCTTTGTAGACTGTCTCAGTAATTTTTGGTAATGCTATACTGATGAGCCAACTTTATATTAACACACAAGGTAGCTTATAATCACTTGAATTAATATTTGTTTTGTTACTGGTGTAATTAGCAAATATTGCAGCATAATTTTACTACTAAGTACATTTTGTGGATGTCTGACCTAACTTTCTGATGCTTATATTTTTGCTAAAACAACAACAATAAATAAGGATTTCATTACTTTTTATTGAGTTTGGGGGAAGATGAAGTACTTCATTAACTTGACCTTAGCTGCTATAATTTGAAGTGTGTTGTTTCCAAACATCACAAAATCTCTCTTTGTTTATAAGTTGATCATCTAATCTAAGTTTGAATTCAAGGAGTGGTTTTACACACGTCAAGCTTAACAGAAGAAGTCGCTATAATATAGAGGTAATTCATTCATTAGGATCGCTTCTAGGTATGATGGCCAGTCAGTGAGGACAATTTCGGGCCACCTCGGATATTCCCTTGTCAGAAATTATTGTTAGAGGGTGGATTTTCCATATCAAATAATATATGAAATCACAAAGCGTTCCAGTATTCGCAGAGCCCACATGTGGGAATCACTAGCCTAACAGAAACGCCAGGGTGTTTTTTATGTTGTGAAAAGAAATTTTCCAGCAATTTGACTGAATCTAGTAACGTGTAAAGGTCCCACCGAAAGGAAACACAGCACGGAAGTGCAGTTACTGGAGGAAGGGCATTACCAATTAGCATGTTCAGTACTGAAGCAAAAGCCCATCAGAGGCTCTAACTGCTAGGCTCATTAGCTGAATGAACGTGGATTTATGGTAGGTGCAGTGAAGGAAAATTGTAATTCTAATTGAAATGACATAAAAAAACATCTTTCTTAGAATCGGAAACACGAAACTGGCACCTAAGGTGAATGTGTTATCTCCACACTCTTTTCTTCTTATTTTAGTGTTCAACCCTGATGTTGGTTTGCAGCAGAGCGCCATTCCTCTCTTCTGTCTGCCTTCCTCTTCATTTCCACGTATGTGTTACATCCAACTTCATTCATGATCTGTGGCATGTATGATATCCTTGGTCACCCCCGCCGATTCCTTCTTTCAATAGCTAATTCTGCTATTGTTCCAATGATGTGATTGTGTCGTAGGATGTGCCATACAAGTTTGTCTCTTCTTGTTTGGATGTGCCTCCACAATGATCTGGTTTCCTGTACTCTTCTAAGCACCTCTTCATTTGTTACTTTGTCTCTCCAGCTGATCTTCATCATCCCTCTATAGCACCACACACTCTTTTAGCTCCGGCAATTGTTCATGAAGAAACGGCCACGTCAGAACGTTGTAAACTGTAACAGCAACTAGAGTCTTAAAATACGAGTTTGTAGGGAGGGCCCATGATGAATTTTAAAACTGGTTACAGGTTCCTCCGAGTATACCCTGAGCCATGAGATAGCTCCTAATATTTTGTCGGACCTTTATTTCTCGGCGCAGTGCAGAAGTCGACGTGGCACGGACTCAATAAGTCGTTGGGAGTCCCATAATGAGCCATATTGCCACTGTAGTCGTCCATAATCGCTGAAGTGTTGCCGGTGCAGGATTTTGGACACGAACTAACCGCCCGATTATATCTCATAAATGATCGATGGGATTCATGTTGGATGATCTAGGTGGCCAAATCATTCGCTTGAAATCTTCAGAATGTTCCTCAAACCAACCGCGAACAATTGTGACTCAGTGACATGACGCATTATCATCAATAAAAACTCTATCGCAAATGGCAGCAAATGGTCTTCAAGTAGACGAACATAACCATTTCCAATCAATGATCAGTTCAGTCGGACCATAGGACCCAGTCCATTCCATGTAAACACATCCACACTATTATGGAGCCACAACCAGCTCGTACAGTGCTTTATTGACATCTTGGGTCGTGGCTTCGTGGATTCTTGGCCACAGTCCTACCCTACCATCAGCTCTTATCAACTGAAATCGGGACTCACCTGATCATGCCACGATTTTCCAGTCGTCTAGGGTCCAACCGAAATGGTTTCGAACCCAGGAGAGGCGCTGCACGTGATGTCGTGCTGTCAGCAAAGACACTCGCTTCGATCTCTTCTGTCACACCGTCAGGTGGCTTGCGGAGTATGGATGTAGATGTAGATGTAGATGTCGTCTGCTGCCACGGGCCATTAACTCCTAATTTTCTGGACTGTCCTAACACATACGGTCGTCGTACGTCCCACATTGGTTTCTGTGGTTATTTCACGTAGTGTTTGTTACTACTGACAACTCTACGCAAACACCACTGTTCTCGGTAGTTAAATGAATGCAGTCGGCTGTTGCGTTGTCCGTGGTGCCTGAAACATGGTATTCTCGGCACACTCGTGACACAGTGGATCTCGAAATATTGGCTTCCCTAACAATGTTCCATGCGTCTAGCTCCATCTACCATCCAGCGTTGAAAGTCGGTTAATTCCCGTTTTGCGGCCATATTCACGTCGGAAACCTTTTCACGTGAATCACCTGAATACAAATTGCTGCTCCAGCAATGCACTGCCCTTTTATACTTTGTGTATTTGATAACTGCCACCATTTGTAGAGAATACGTGGTTCACCTCGCCCAGTAACTGCGCATACTGCCCCATAGTCCGTGTTTTTTTCTGCGCTGAGGCCCCGCTGAGTGTTATTGGTCGACTACTTTTCTTTGCAACAACCGCAGGCCGCAGGCTCTCGCCTGCGTGGGAACCAAGCCAAGGGAAGGCAGCGTGTGCTGTAGCGACCAATCAACATACAGAGAACCGCCCTACATCAACCGCCGCAGATCGGGGGCGGATAAGCCGGCGAGGCCAACATCAAGCATGCCTTAGCGAGCTGAGAAAATCACTCGTGCGGCAAGGATAGGAAGACCTAGAATGAGTCTCTCTCTCTCTCTCCCTCCCTTCTATTTTTTGTACCGCTGCCAAACTTTAGATTGTTCAAATATCAGACCTGTTCTCTCATTCACTGTTCTCGTAGGCGTCTCATATTCATATTTTTCACACTCTTGTTCCCATCACATTTAATTACATTGAACGTATGGCTAATGAATGTTTTGACAGGTTTCTTGCGTACTTTTCGCAAGTAACTCAATTTTGCTAGATAAAACTGAGTCGTATGTTAATAGCTTTTAATCGAACGTCAAGTATGATACTGCCATCGTACGTGATTCTAATTTAAATTATTTAGATTGTTGTTAGCTCAGTCTTTGTCGCTTTCGAAAGAATTTGCGAGCAGGCATCTCTTGGGAGCTGTTATGGAACCCATCAGCTAGGCAAGTTCTTTCTCATGCAGAATTGTCAATACGCGATGTGGTGTCGTGGATAATATTTTGTGCGGCGTGTCTCTGAAGGTTGAAGTTGTACGCAGGATGGGAAAATATCGGAATCTTTGATGTATCTGAAGTTCAGTTTTTGTCAGAAGTATGAAGCATTATATTCCGACTAAATGCAAATAAAGATAGACTTCCACAGTAATATACAACTAAAAATAATGTTTCGCTGTTGTGTCAAGTTAACTACAGAACAATTTTATTGTGAAGACTGAGAGTTGATAATGCTGATGGGATATTTGCCTCTGATGGAGCAATAGGAAACCAGGATTTAAAGAAAACATATGCAGATAATATGTACACGGTGACAATTATTGAACTACATGAAAAAGAACGGCATCCACAAATTTACTCAACATGTAGCCGTCACTAGAGACATTCGGATTTAGGTTATGATATGTTCGATATGTCTGGCATCATTGGCGATGATGTGACGCAGACGAACAGCGACATTCTGCGTGACTCGCCGAAATGTCGGAACACCGATGCTGTCAATGATCTCCTGAATGGCTATTTTCAGGTCAGCAAAAGTTTTTGGGTTATTTCTGTACATCTTGTCTTTAAAATAGCACCACAAAAATTATGGCGGCCGATCGAGGCCTATGTCAGTGGCTAATGGGTACCCCAGAACAAGAATGCGGTCTCCAAAGTGCTCCTCCAGGACACCAAACACTCTCCTGCTTCGATGGGGTCGATCTGCGTCTTGCATGACCCATATCTTATTGAAATGCGGGTTACTTTGGATAATGGGGATGAAATCATCTTCCAAAACCTTCACGTACCCGTAGGTAGTACCGAGCGAGGTGGCGCAGTGGTTAGCACACTGGACTCCCATTCGGGAGGACGACGGTTCAATCCCGCCTCCGGGCATCCTGATTTAGGTTTTCCGTGATTTCCCTAAATCGTTTCAGGCAAATGCCGGGATGGTTCCTTTGAAAGGGCACGGCCGCTTTCCTTCCCAATCCTTCCCTAACCCGAGCTTGCGCTCCGTCTCTAATGACCTCGTTGTCGACGGGACGTTAAACGCTAACCACCACCACCACCACCGCCACCCGTAGGTAGTAAACGTGCCGTCAAGGAATACCACAACGGTTATTCCGTGACTGGGCACTGCACACCACACAGTCACCCGAAGAAGGTGAAGAGACTTCCTGATCGCTAAATGTCGATTCTCAGTCCTCCAAATGCGCCAGTTTTGGCGTACCGTGACATTTTCACGTGCATATGGCCGACAACAAGGCTCGTCCGCATGCGCAGACTAATTCCTATTACTTACAGGGATATGGTGTCTGTTCTTTGGGACATTTCCGAAAGAACAGACACCATTGATGACCTGCAGCCGTCTAGAATGAAATTAGAATTGTATTAATACCTGCAGCTGCTAACGGGCGTTGATATATATCGACGGGGACAGGTGAAAATGTGTGCCCCGACCAGGACTCGAACCCGGGATCTCCTGCTTACATGGCAGACACTCTATCCATCTGAGCCACCGAGGGCACAGAGGATAGCGCGACTGAAGGGGCTATCTTGTGCACGCCTCCCGAGAGACCTACATTCTCACCTTGTATGTCCACACACTAAATTCGTGGTGTCCCACCCGAACAAACTCACTACTCGTGGAAGACATTCTTACCAAGTCCCGTAAGAGTTCGGGGAATATGTGTGCATCCCCATAGAAGAAGAAGGCCATGGCCGGCGTTGCCAGAACTATATACTTATAGGGATATGGTTTCTGTGGTGTCTATGGTGTCTTCCACGAGTAATGAGTATGTTGGGGTGGGACACTACGAATTTAGTGTGTAGACATACAAGGTGAGAATGTGGGTCTCTCGGGAAGCGTGTGCGAGATAGCCCCTGCAGTCGCGCTATCCTCTGTGCCCTCGGTGGCTCAGATGGATAGAGTGTCTGCCATGGAAGTAGGAGATCCCGGGTTCCAGTCCCGGTCGGAGCACACTTTTTCACCTGTCCCCGTTGATATATATCAACGCCCGTTAGCAGCTGAAGGTATTAATATAATTCTAATTTCATTTAATTCCTATTACGCTCCGTGGCCAACCGTGCAGTTGGAACGTCCTAAGGAAACCGTGCAGAAGTTATGACGATTTCATTTCATGTAGTTCAATAGCTGTCACCCTGTATTTCGTATTTTTGATTACTACGCTTTTATGTGAGAATGTCGAGAGGGAAGAAACTCGCTTGGTGGTATCATTTAAGGATTTGCTTTCTCTAGCTGTCACTTACAGCTCTGTACTCTATTTCTATCAATGTGGTCAAGGTAAAATGTTGATAAGAACAAACGAAATACGTCTCTTCTTCTCTGATGCACCATCTGCCTCTCGAGGAAAAATGCACAAGAATGAATCGCCGTTCAATACATAAACTTGACGTTTCTGGAAATATTCTGTTAAATGTCAGAAGAGTGCACTTAATGGTGTGGTCTGCTTACAACCCGAAACAGAGACGCGGAGGTCATCGATCAGAAAACATCATTATTGCTCAAATGGTTCAAATGGCTCTGAGCACTATGGGACTTAACATCTGTGGTCATCAGTCCTCTAGAACTTAGAACTACTTAAACCTAACTAACCTAAGGACATCACACACATCCATGCCTGAGGCAGCATTCGAACCTGCGACCGTAGCAGTCGCGCGGTTCCGGACTGAGCGCCTAGAACCGCTAGACCACCGCGGCCGGCCATCATTATTGCTGTTTGGAAATCAATGAAGATGAAATGTAACCACTTACAATTAAAGTCTTTCACATCTTGTAAATCGTATAGTTTTTATCATTCAAAGACAAGCATAAAAAATATATAGTGCAAGAATTGATATTGAAACGCCGCAAAAATTATTACAAGAAGCACTAAGAATCAAAGTGGAGCATCACGTTGACTACAAGAGGCAAGATACTAATGGATCTGGGAAAAACAAAACGCCCACCGCTGCAGGAGTACCAAGCTGCGGAAACCGTGCAAATCATGCATAGTATTGGTTCGACAAAACGGACAATGAAGTTGACTATTCCATTACCACGAAGGTATACAATTTACGTAATACTGTGGTGGAACCCCTTCTTCCCGTGCGTTTTCTAGCGTCGCACAAAATGCACGGCAGTCTTTCTGATACAAGTTTCGGCCTCTGGTCGTCTGCCAACGGAAACAAGCAGCTCGTCATTTGCCGTGTCTTTGATCCACCGCTCTGCTAGAGCTCTTCTCCAGTTGCACATCGTGCGCAAAAATTGTACTTGAGTTACTTAAAACTTTCTCGCCGTATAACTGCAAAATTTCTTGCTCTTCCTCCCGAATCGTCATATTTGTCGCGGACCAAACATCTGTACTTATAACAATATCAGTCGTGAACATCAAGTAAGTGCAATAATAAACAATGTAAGGTAACACTTTTTATGATATTTCTTCGAGGAAGCTTGGGAAAATTCGAACCCAGTCTGCGCGTATTTTAATTCGATAACTACGTATGAGCAGATATTTTCACCAATCACGAAAAACTGTAATGAAAAAGTATTTTACAGGGCGCGGCGTATAAAAGCGGCCCGGTGAACAGAGTGTCAAGATACAAAGAAACACAGCGGAGGAAAGGAAATACAGTACTAACATGCGTCTAGCAGATGCGGACGGTAACCCCGATTCACCCCTTGGCCCTTTTGGGCCCTGGTCAGCAAGTCGCTGAAGGCGCATCGAAGCTGAACTGCTGGACTTGCTGCAGTCTCATCAGAGATGCTCTGTTGCAGTTGCTGAAGATTATGCGAGTTGTTGCGACAAATCTTAGACTTGAGGGACACTGACACATCAGGTGACCTGGGTGGCTGGCTACCTGTGATCGCGACCAGACTGACCTTCTTATAGCAACTCTGTCAGGCGTGAAGACTGTGTAAAAGTGCTCCAAGGTTTGTCCGGCTGTATGGGCAGGTGCTCCATCCTGTTGGAAGTAACAGTAGCTCTTTCCCTCCTGCCTTAATCTGAAACACATGGTATCCACTCGTCTGGTCCAGTTTTATTTGCTCCATCCTGTATAATTCTGTACGCTAGGTAGTAGTTAAGAAGGGGGAAATTAAAGGTCGTGTTTCATTTTATTTAAACACAACTGCTACTGAACACCGCCGCGGACAACTAGTGGTAGAACTTTATGGATGAGAAATGCACACGTCGCTAAAGTGGACGTCCAGCTGAAGGAGACAATGCGGATAATCTCTAGAACACTCAGGGTCATGCCATGTGCCTACCTCCCAGTCCTACCAAACATACAGCCTCCTGAAATTAGCCGATCACAGTCAGCCCCAAAATCACACAGAAAAATCCTAGACAACACCAAGAACTAACACCTCTAAACAGACTTATATCTGAGCCACCTTTATCAAAAATTGGCGAAACAACTGTAAGGCTTCAACTTGAAGACAGCTTGGAAAGAGATGTGGAATGTAGGTAGATATAACAACCGAAACTTCGTGGACGGCCCCAAGAAGAGTATGGAAGGGTTTAATCTCTCGAGGAAATTGTGGAATTGAACTGTGTCAGCACGAGTGTTGCCAGGTGTAAGCAACTGATGAACAAATGGGGCCACTCGGACAGTAGTGACTGTGGGTGCGAGGAAATCCAGTCAACGGACCGTTTACTTGTGTGTGAAGTGCATGGCTATGACGGTGATCAGGATATACACGACTCTCCGACGTAGCGATAGTGCAGCTCGAGAATATTTGTAATATTATACAGTATTATTCGTATGACCATATGTAAAGAATACTGTAACTTAGTACAGAGATATCACAATATTTTAGTTGATACATTAGGCGCTGAATGCCTTCGTAAACTCAGAATGAGTGAAGAAATAGGTAAACAAATAAATGGAAACAATTGCGGCTGAAGTGCAGTGTACATTTACGCTAAACAGAGACAATATATTCATCGTCAGATCGATTTTGCAGCATCTGAGAAGTCAGAATCAATAGTGTCTTTATCTATGGTAACATGATATGAAATTGTATTTTTAACAATCATATACAAGGGGGTAGACACTAAAATCTCGCCTCGCTCTTTGGCCAGATGTAGAATAGGGATAGTCTGTAACTGACCTTTTTATAATGAAATATTACGAAATAATAAAAGAAATTTTTTTGTAACGATAGAAACGCAAAAAAAATTTAAAATCAGAAGAGCTTATTTTCACAATAGATGATCTAATTAAAGTGATGATCTAATTAAAATTGTGTAGCCAAATCACAATGCGCGTAGGTGGCGGCAACTGCCTTTAGCTATGCGATTTCTGGAAATTGTATTTTTTGCTTTGTTTTTTGTTTATTGTGCCCGTCGTGGTATCAGATTATTTCACAGTTGCAGGAAGGAATTCAACTGTTGTATGATTCCTGTCGAAACAGAACGCATGCTCGCTTCCTTGACGTCTGAATATAAATAGAAATGGTTGGTTCGCGTCGGATTACGCCGGTGGTGCAACTCATTTGAACTTAAATGTCCATTGTGAAGTTTTGTGGAGAGAAACTTGTTGCTCTTTTAAGCCACCAAAGTGAATTTGCAACCATTATAGTCGCAGAGTCGTCTGAGCCTCTGGTTTAGACCCTCCACACGGCTCCAAACCAGAGGACCGCGATCGACTCTGGGCACTATGCTGCAGATATTAAGTTCAGCTTGCACTCCGCGTGCGATGCTGGTTGTCTTCACCAAATCAGCCAGCCGCCGGAAGGAACCAAGGATGGCCTCAGAACCCAAGCGGCAGGCGTCATTCGTTCCGACATGTGCTACTATCTGCAGCCGGTCACACCCAGTGCGTTCAATAGCTGCCGGAAGGGCCTCCTCCACATTACGGACGAGACCCCCCGGCAAGCACACCGAGTGCACACTGGCATTCTTCCCCGACCTACCCGCTATTTTCCTAAGGGGCTCCATAACCCGCCTAACGTTGGAGCTCCCTGTAACTAATAGGCCCGCCCTCTGTGACTGTCGGGACCTTGCCGGAGAATCGGCCACTGGCCCAACAGGCGAGGCATCCTGTGGTGGCTCGGAAACGATGTCATCACCACTAGGAAGCACCCCGTACCTGTTGGAAAGGGGTAAGGCAGCTGCCACGCGGCCAGATCCCACCTTCGCCTTTCGGCCAGGCACGCGCGAGCCCACCACTGTCCGCCATTCACCCTGGAGTGATGGCTGACCGGTAAGATGCTCACTGCCGGAAGACGCAGCGACATCAGGGGTTCCATGTGATTCCAAGGCCACCGAAGTAGGCATAGGTCTCACCACAGTTGTCCCAACGCCACTACGAGCCGACGCCTGCGCCTCGAGCTCGGTGAGCCTAACAGACAAAGCCTCCACCTGCCCCCGAAGAGTGGCCAATTCTCCTTGCGTCCGCTCACAACAACCACAGTCCCTACACATGACTATGTTTACCCTACTCTATACAGTGACAAATTCCCAAGATAATCTTCTGATGAGCTACTCTGATAATCAAGAAACACTCACTGAAATACGAGACGCGAAAACTACGCTAGGTTTTCAATTACATTGAACGTATGGCTAATGAATGTTTTGACAGGTTTCTTGCGTACTTTTCGCAAGTAACTCAATTTTGCTAGATAAAACTGAGTCGTATGTTAATAGCTTTTAATCGAACGTCAAGTATGATACTGCCATCGTAAGTGATTCTAATTTAAATTATTTAGATTGTTGTTAGCTCAGTCTTTGTCGCTTTCGAAAGAATTTGCGAGCAGGCATCTCTTGGGAGCTGTTATGGAACCCATCAGCTAGGCAAGTTCTTTCTCATGTAGAATTGTCAATACGAGATGTGGTGTCGTGGATAATACTTTGTGCGGCGTGTCTCTGAAGGTTGAAATTGTACGCAGGATGGGAAAATATCGGAATCTTTGATGTATCTGAAGTTCAGTTTTTGTCAGAAGTATGAAGCATTATATTCCGACTAAATGCAAATAAAGATAGACTTCCACAGTAATATACAATTAAAACTAATGTTTCCCTGTTGTGGCAAGTTAACTACAGAACAATTTTATTGTGAAGACTGAGAGTTGATAATGCTGATGGGATATTTGACTCTAATGGAGCAATAGGAAACCAGGATTTAAAGAAAACATATGCAGATAATATGTTCACGGTGACAATTATTGAACTACATGAAAAAGAACGGCATCCACAAATTTACTCAACATGTAGCCGTCACTAGAGACATTCGGATTTAGGTTATGATATGTTCGATATGTCTGGCATCATTGGCGATGATGTGACGCAGACGAACAGCGAAATTCTGCGTGACTCGCCGAAATGTCGGAACACGGATGCTGTCGATGATCTCCTGAATGGCTATTTTCAGGTCAGCAAAAGTTTTTGGGTTATTTCTGTACATCTTGTCTTTAAAATAGCACCACAAAAATTATGGCGGCCGATCGAGGCCTATGTCAGTGGCTAATGGGTACCCCAGAACAAGAATGCGGTCTCCAAAGTGCTCCTCCAGGACACCAAACACTCTCCTGCTTCGATGGGGTCGATCTGCGTCTTGCATGACCCATATCTTATTGAAATGCGGGTTACTTTGGATAATGGGGATGAAATCATCTTCCAAAACCTTCACGTACCCGTAGGTAGTACCGAGCGAGGTGGCGCAGTGGTTAGCACTCTGGACTCGCATTCGGGAGGACGACGGTTCAATCCCGCCTCCGGCCATCCTGATTTAGGTTTTCCGTGATTTCCCTAAATCGTTTCAGGCAAATGCCGGGATGGTTCCTTTGAAAGGGCACGGCCGCTTTCCTTCCCAATCCTTCCCTAACCCGAGCTTGCGCTCCGTCTCTAATGACCTCGTTGTCGACGGGACGTTAAACACTAACCACCACCACCACCGCCACCCGTAGGTAGTAAACGTGCCGTCAAGGAATACCACAACGGTTATTCCGTGAGTGGACACTGCACACCACACAGTCACCCGATGAGGGTGAAGAGACTTCCTGATCGCTAAATGTCGATTCTCAGTCCTACAAATGCGCCAGTTTTGGCGTACCGTGACATTTTCACGTGCATATGGCCGACAACAAGGCTCGTCCGCATGCGCAGACTAATTCCTATTACCTATAGGGATATGGTGTCTGTTCTTTCGGACATTTCCGAAAGAACAGACACCATTGATGACCTGCAGCCGTATAGAATGAAATGAGAATTGTATTAATACCTGCAGCTGCTAACGGGTGTTGATATATATCGACGGGGACAGGTGAAAATGTGTGCCCCGACCGGGACTCGAACCCGGGATCTCCTGCTTACATGGCAGACACTCTATCCATCTGAGCCACCGAGGGCACAGAGGATAGCGCAACTGAAGGGGCTATCTTGTGCACGCCTCCCGAGAGACCCACATTCTCACCTTGTATGTCCACACACTAAATTCGTGGTGTCCCACCCGAACACACTCACTACTCGTGGAAGACATTCTTACCAAGTCCCGTAAGAGTTCGGGGAATATGTGTGCATCCCCATAGAAGAAGAAGGCCATGGCCGGCGTTGCCGGAACTATATACTTATAGGGATATGGTTTCTGTGGTGTCTATGGTGTCTTCCACGAGTAATGAGTATGTTGGGGTGGGACACTACGAATTTAGTGTGTAGACATACAAGGTGAGAATGTGGGTCTCTCGGGAGGCGTGTGCGAGATAGCCCCTGCAGTCGCGCTATCCTCTGTGCCCTCGGTGGCTCAGATGGACAGAGTGTCTGCCATGTAAGTAGGAGATCCCGGGTTCAAGTCCCGGTCGGAGCACACTTTTTCACCTGTCCCCGTTGATATATATCAACGCCCGTTAGCAGCTGAAGGTATTAATATAATTCTAATTTCATTTAATTCCTATTACGCTCCGTGGCCAACCGTGCAGTTGGAACGTCCTAAGGAAACCGTGCAGAAGTTATGACGATTTCATTTCATGTAGTTCAATAGCTGTCACCCTGTAATTCGTAGTTTTGATTACTACGCTTTTATGTGAGAATGTCGAGAGGGAAGAAACTCGCTTGGTGGTATCATTTAAGGATTTGCTTTCTCTAGTTATCACTTACAGCTCTGTACTCTATTTCTATCAATGTGGTCAAGGTAAAATGTTGATAAGAACAAACGAAATACGTCTCTTCTTCTCTGATGCACCATCTGCCTCTCGAGGGAAAATGCACAAGAATGAATCGCCGTTCAATACATAAACTTGACGTTTCTGGAAATATTCTGTTAAATGTCAGAAGAGTGCACTTAATAGTGTGGTCTGCTTACAACCCGAAACAGAGACGCGGAGGTCATCGATCAGAAAACATCATTATTGCTCAAATGGTTCAAATGGCTCTGAGCACTATGGGACTTAACATCTGTGGTCATCAGTCCTCTAGAACTTAGAACTACTTAAACCTAACTAACCTAAGGACATCACACACATCCATGCCCGAGGCAGCATTCGAACCTGCGACCGTAGCAGTCGCGCGGTTCCGGACTGAGCGCCATCATTATTGCTGTTTGGAAATCAATGAAGATGAAATGTAACCACTTACAATCAAAGTCTTTCACATCTTGTAAATCCTATAGTTTTTATCATTCAAAGACAAGCATAAAAAATATATAGTGCAAGAATTGATATTGAAACGCCGCAAAAATTATTACAAGAAGCCACTAAGAATCAAAGTGGAGCATCACGTTGACTACAAGAGGCAAGATACTAATGGATCTGGGAAAAACAAAACGCCCACCGCTGCAGGAGTACCAAGCTGCGGAAACCATGCAAATCATGCACAGTATTGGTTCGACAAAACGGACAATGAAGTTGACTATTCCATTACCACGAAGGTGTACAATTTACGTAATACTGTGGTGGAACCCCTTCTTCCCGTGCGTTTTCTAGCGTCGCACAAAATGCACGGCAGTCTTTCTGATACAAGTTTCGGCCTCTGGTCGTCTGCCAACGGAAACAAGCAGCTCATCATTTGCCGTGTCTTTGATCCACCGCTCTGCTAGAGCTCTTCTCCAGTTGCACATCGTGCGCAAAAATTGTACTTGAGTTACTTAAAACTTTCTCGCCGTATAACTGCAAAATATCTTGCTCTTCCTCCCGAATCGTCATATTTGTCGCGGACCAAACATCTGTACTTATAACAATATCAGTCGTGAACATCAAGTAAGTGCAATAATAAACAATGTAAGGTAACACTTTTTATGATATTTCTTCGAGGAAGCTTGGGAAAATTCGAACCCAGTCTGCGCGTATTTTAATTCGATAACTACGTATGAGCAGATATTTTCACCAATCACGAAAAACTGTAATGAAAAAGTATTTTACAGGGCGCGGCGTATAAAAGCGGCCCGGAGAACAGAGTCTCAGGATACAAGGAAACACAGCGGAGGAAAGAAAATACAGTACTAACATGCGTATAGCAGATGCGGACTGTAACCCCCATTCACCCCTTGGCCCTTTTGGGCCCTGGTCAGCAAGTCGCTGAAGGCGCATCGAAGCTGAACTGCTGGACTTGCTGCAGTCTCATCAGAGATGCTCTGTTGCAGTTGCTGAAGATTATGCGAGTTGTTGCGACAAATCTTAGACTTGAGGGACACTGACACATCAGGTGACCTGGGTGGCTGGTTACCTGTGATCGCGACCAGACTGACCTTCTGATAACAACTCTGTCAAGCGTGAAGACTGTGTAAAAGTGCTCCAAGGTTTGTCCGGCTGTATGGGCAGGTGCTCCATCCTGTTGGAAGTAACAGTAGGTCTTTCCCTCCTCCCTTAATCTGAAACACATGGTATCCACTCGTCTGGTCCAGTTCTATTTGCTCCATCCTGTATAATTCTGTACCCTAGGTAGTAGTTAAGAAGGGGGAAATTAAAGGTCGTGTTTCATTTTATTTAAACACAACTGCTACTGAACACCGCCGCGGACAACTAGTGGTAGAACGTTATGGATGAGAAATGCACACGTCGCTAAAGTGGACGTCCAGCTGAAGGAGACAATGCGGATAATCTCTAGAACACTCAGGGTCATGCCATGTGCCTACCTCCCAGTCCTACCAAACATACAGCCTCCTGAAATTAGCCGATCACAGTCAGCCCCAAAATCACACAGAAAAATCCTAGACAACACCAAGAACTAACACCTCTAAACAGACTTATATCTGAGCCACCTTTATCAAAAATTGGCGAAACAACTGTAAGGCTTCGACTTGAAGACAGCTTGGAAAGAGATGTGAAATGTAGGTAGACATAACAACCGAAACTTCGTGGACGGCCCCAAGAAGAGTATGGAAGGGTTTAATCTCTCGAGGAAATTGTGGAATTGAACTGTGTCAGCACGAGTGTTGCCAGGTGTAAGCAACTGATGAACAAATGGGGCCACTCCGACAGTAGTGACTGTGGGTGCGAGGAAATCCAGTCAACGGACCGTTTACTTGTGCGTGAAGTGCATGGCTATGACGGTGATCAGGATATACACGACTCTCCGACGTAGCGATAGTGCAGCTCGAGAATATTTGTAATATTATACAGTATTATTCGTATGACCATATGTAAAGAATACTGTAACTTAGTACAGAGATATCACAATATTTTAGTTGATACATTAGGCGCTGAATGCCTTCGTAAACTCAGAATGAGTGAAGAAATAGGTAAACAAATAAATGGAAACAATTGCGGCTGAAGTGCAGTGTACATTTACGCTAAACAGAGACGATATATTCATTGTCAGATCGATTTTGCAGCATCTGAGAAATCAGAATCAATGGTGTCTTTATCTATGGTGACATGATATGAAATTGTATTTTTAACAATCATATACAAGGGGGTAGACACTAAAATCTCGCCTCGCTCTTTGGTCAGATGTAGAATAGGGATAGTCTGTAACTGACCTTTTTATAATGAAATATTACGAAATAATAAAACAATTTTTTTTGTAACGATAGAAACGCAAAAAGATTTAAAATCAGAAGAGCTTATTTTCACAACAGATGATCTAATTAAAATGATGATCTAATTAAAATTGTGTAGCCAAATCACAATGCGCGTAGGTGGCGGCAACTGCCTTTAGCTATGCGATTTCTGGAAATTGTATTTTTTTTGTTTTTTGTTTATTGTGCCTGTCGTGGTATCAGATTATTTCACAGTTGCAGGAAGGAATTCAACTGTTGTATGATTCCTGTCAAAACAGAACGCATGCTCGCTTCCTTGACGTCTGAATATAAATAGAAATGGTTGGTTCGCGTCGGATTACACCGGCGGTGCAACTCATTTGAACTTAAATGTTCATTGTGAAGTTTTGTGGAGAGAAACTTGTTGCTCTTTTAAGCCACCAAAGTGGTACCTTTACATACTTATTTCTCAAAAAATATTTTTCTTCAGTTCGGATTTCACTCTCAGCCATTGCTCACTAATTCCGGATACTAAACTATCAGTCACTGGTATCCTAGCGACCGTATTATTTAATTTAATACTTTAAATATACGCAGAAGTACTGCTTTTTCATCACAAGCAAAGGCAGCTTGTGTGTGGTTAACGATTTTAGGTTACAAAATAAAAACCATGGGGACACAGTGACTAATAAGCAAAATTTATGCACGGGAGAAATATTGTTGTGATCTTCAGTCGTAAGACTGGTTTGGTGCAGTTATCGATGCTACTCTGTACTTTGCAAGCTTCTCCATCTCCTAATAGCTACTGCAATTTACATCCTTCTGAATCTGCTTACTGTAATAATCTCTTGACTGTCTTATACAATTTTTACACCCCACACTTCCCTCCAATACTAAATTGGTGATTCCTTGCTGTCTCAGAATGATCAACCGATTTTTTTAGTCAAGTTATGCCACAGATTTCTTTTCTCCCCAGTTACATTCACTGCATCCTCCATTGTTTCGTGATTTACCCATCTAATCTTGAGCATTGTTCTGTAAGACTACGTTTCAGAATTTTCTATTTTCTTCTTGTCTAAACTTCTTATTGTACATGTCTCTCTTCCACACATGGCTGCGCTCCAGACAAATAACTTGAGAAAAGACGTCCGAACACTTAAATCTATATTAGATGCTAAAATTTTTTTCTTCAAAAATTCTCTTCTTGCCTCCTCCAGTTTCCATTTTATATCCTCTGTACATCGATCATTGACATTTATTTTACTGCCCAGCGTCTCATTTTCTAATCTAATTCCTTCTGCATTTCCTGTTTTAATTCGACCACATTCTATTACTCTTCTTTTGTTTTTGTTGATGCTCATCTTATATCCTCCTTTCATGACACTGTCCATTCATTTTATATGCTCTTCTACGTCCTTTGCTGTCTCTGACGGAATTACAATGTCATCGGCAAATCTCAGCGTTATGTTTCTCCTGCTGAATTTTAATTCATTTTCCAAACATTTCTTTGATTTCCGTTACTGCTTGTTCAATGTAGATGATTGAATAACATCGGGAATAGACTATAATCCCATCTCACCCCTTCTCAACCATTGCTTCGGTAATATTCACAACTGTCAGCACCTGCTTTCTTGGGAATTGGAATTATTACATTGTTACAGACCCATATGCCTTATGCCCCTTTGTTGCAAGATGCTAGGGTATATCCTAAACTGAAAAATTATGGCTTTCCTAGAAGAAAAAAGTTGCTTCATACAACAGAATGTTTCAATGGAAAACATTTCAGGTGAAACACACTTTCCGTTTTTCGCTGACAATGAATATACCACCATGCGCAGTATATTCCGAAGTACGTGGCTGGTTAGAAGAATTTATACTGTATAGCAAATGCTCCAAAGAGGTGAAAGCTGCAACAGGATCTCTACAGGGTAGCATTATAAGGCATATAATGCCCTCAACATTGTTCTATAAAGAATACTTACCGTTTTCGGATTGTGCACTGGCGACAGTGTAATCTAGCGTTGGACTGCCAAATACTCCTAGATGCACTGTACAAGTGATTGCGTAGCGTGTGTGTAGATGTAGAGTGGAACTCATTTTCCGGTCATTTGAATAGAGATTTAATTGGTTCGTCGTAACCGCTGTAGTTAATGTCGATGTGGCTCGTTCAAGACGACCGTAGGACTTTTCCAGCGCATCCCTGTTCAACTGAAAATTCTCTCTAATGACGTCGACTGGACAGATGGTTAAATTCTTACTGGACTCCCTCGCACCTTTCCCCTTAGAGGCTAGCCTACGATGTTACACCACGTTCGCGAAAGGTTGACTATTGAAGCTTTCGTAAAAAATAACTATCGGCGTGTCTCTTGACACAGCCCAGGTTTAGTCCTGTTTTTTTTTTTTTTTCTTTGTGTGTGTGTGTGGGAGGGGGGGGGGGGGTTAGAGTTTAAAAGATTTGTTACAGACTCTCTTCGCCGGGCGAAGTGGCCGTGCGGTTAAAGGCGCTGCAGTCTGGAACCGCAAGACCGCTACGGTCGCAGGTTCGAATCCTGCCTCGGGCATGGATGTTTGTGATGTCCTTAGGTTAGTTAGGTTTAACTAGTTCTAGGTTCTAGGGGACTAATGACCTCAGCAGTTGAATCCCATAGTGCTCAGAGCCATTTGAACCATTTTTTTTAGACTCTCTTCTGGAAGATATTTCGAGCCAAGTGCATAGAATTCGAAGGCGATTATTCCAAGAAAGACCCTGACGGCATGCCTATCAGTTTAATTCCTTCTTGATAATGTAATTCGCATTCTTTATTGATTAGTGTAGACTGTATGAGAGCGTATCCTCGCCATGAGTCAGATGGGCCTGTAAACAAGTGGAGGGCGTGGCCCAGAACCTGTCAACGATCTGGCAGGTGGGCTCTTTGCCGGTCCGCCTAATGCGATGGGCTCAGAGATACGCCCATATACACCTGCCTGTTAACATCGACTGCTGTTTCACAGTGTAGCGTCCGCGTTCGGCTATATGTATATTCATCTTTCCTTCATCACTGGATAATACTCACCCGCGAATAAAAAAAAGGGCGCAGTAAAGCATCTGTCAAATTACATTAGTACGAGATGATTTATTACAGGACGGTTACAATTAAACTTTCATTACTAGTGCCAGTGTAGACCGAAAATAATTACCTTATGGGCACTCAACTTTATAGTAACGATATTCAGACTGTGAGTTGTAGTATTTGCGTTGTTAGTAAGGTCAGTGTCACTGGCTTGCCGTTAGGCGCCGGTACTGGTTTTGCGACGTAGCACTGAAACACATGCATCAGTGTGCATTACAGTTGTAGACAGTCAACATGAGTCTAAGCAAGGAGAGCAGGGCCTTACTTATACAGCTGTATTATCAAAACAACAGCACTACAGCCGCAGCTCTTCGTGAGTGTCGACACATTAAAAGAAAACGGAGAAGTCACCTATCGGAAACTCGAATTAATAGCCCTACGTTGCAAACTGCGTGGTCACCAAGATTACCGGATTTGAAACCCGTCTGATTTCCGACTGTGCGCTACCTGAAGGACAGGGGTTGTATGTTAAGCGGGGACATAGAAACAACGGAGAGGCTCCGTCCCCGCCGCAGCCGCAGTGGTCCACAACCCCACGACGACTACCGCAGTCCACTTCACCCCTCCCTCCGCCGCCCCACACCGAACCCAGGGTTATTGTGCGATTTGGAATGCAAACTGATCTTCCCCGAGGTCGGCTTCTACCAGTTTTTCCATTTGTCAGTAAAGAATTCGTGTTAGTATTTTGCAGTCGTGGCTTATTAAACTGATAATATGGTAATTTTCACATGAAATGGAAAATAGATCTGAAAATTTCCCAAGCTACGGTAGGAGCAGATGAAGTTAAAGGCTATCTGATTACAATAAATAAGATTAGTGTTTAACTTCGTGTCGATACGTGGTCGTTGGGTTGATATACAATACATTTTTCGTGGTCGATCAGCCGTAGCCGATGTTGTCATCTAAAATTCCCATTTCAGATGCGATGCTGCAAGTGCTGTGGGGACAGCAGCAGAAAGTTCTGTTACGTAGTTTAGAGGGTAGCCTACTGGTTACTGACAGAGAAATCTCGAGTTCGTGTTATGTGGCCGCCTCAGTGCTCTGTGGCAAAAGTTTTGCAGGGATTGCTCCCAGCTCACATATAAAAATCTGTGAAATCTACGTCTAGTATCACCAAAAACTACCTTAAGTCACGGCCTACCTGAACTCTGAGAGTCGTCGTCCACCGGAAACCCTCCGTTAGCTCGCATTGGGCTGTAGTGCCGCCATACTCATGACCAGCAGCACGTATGTCCTGCTGCCGCAGGTACAGCGCCACCGAGGTCGACGTACAGCTCTACGATATGCTGTCTTACACAAGCATACTGCTCTTATTCTAATTATTTAAACATTTCTCCTGCTTTTCCTTCTTGTATGACGCATACACTACCAGTCAAAAGCTTTCGATCACTTGACAAAACTATCGATTTGTGATTAAAACAGAAATTTCCTTTTGAATAGTCTATCAGATCCCCATTGTGATAGTAAAACAAGTATAAACACGTAAAGACCTTACTCCTCTGTTGTGTATTTGACGGGTTGTTCGCTTAGAGGGTCGCTGACGAGTATCCACAAGAATAATGACGTGCTTTTACCTAAGACGGTTCCGTTCGAATAGGCCTCAGCCCTTCGGCTGTCTCTGTAGTAATCAGTTCGCAATAGTTTGCAATTCACTGTGCGTGTCTGGAAATGTGTCTGTATACCTATCAGATTCGTACCGTATTACCTCCTAATGAGACGGAAGCAGGAGATTGGAATTGAAAAATGTACTGTTATTGTAACTCTGCAACAGTTCATATGTGTAAAGAGAAACGTCAGAGCACTCGGACTGCACCTGAAATTCGCGAGGAAATAAACAGTATGCGAGCAGCTCCAACCTCTTGTCTCAACAGTGCAACACCTTTTGCGTGGACAAGGGGTGCATAGCGGCCAGAAACTTTGTAGCGTTCTTTAAAAAAAATGAAATAATAAACTTCACGATTACTTTGAATGAATGTCTGACCTGTGGAATGAGTACTGAACTCGAATTGTCGTTCTGCGTGTTGTAAGTGCTAGTGGCGCGCTTACTCTGTGTTATTGCTAGCAAAACTTTACACGAATTGATTGGGCAATGCAACTCCCAATAACAATAAAGGAATAGAGTCACTGCAAAATACATTCAGCCCCTTAGGCACTGAAACATCTGACCCTGTTCAAAACTGGTAACTTTGGTCCCTGTGCACATAACGAATAAATTAAATTGTCTTACCTCTAGAGCGCCGGCCGGTGTGGCCGAGCGGTTCTAGGCGCTTCAGTCTGGAACCGCGCGACCGCTGCGGCCGCAGGCTCGAATCATGCCTCGGGCATGGATGTGTGTGATGTCCTTAGGTTAGTTAGGTCTAAGTAGTTCTAAGTTCTAGGGGACTGGTGACCTCAGATGTTAAGTCCCATAGTGCTCAGAGCCATTTGAACCTCTAGACCAGCAACGGTGTAACGCGATATATTCTGGTCTCTCACAAAAATATAAATATGCTAGCTACCGGGTCAGCAGTGTGCAATGCTGACCATAATACTCTGGGATGCACATGAAATTCTTTTGGATGATAAACGAGAACATTTAAGAAAATCCAACTTCTTTAAAAAATATATGAGCTTGACAGGGAGGGGTACTGATTGCGGTGAACTACTAACATTGATTTTTTTTAGCAAGATTGTATTACAAGTTAAGTTTGTCTTTTAAAAACATCTGACAATTGAAGTTACATTACCCACAACTGATTCATAAACAATGAGCACAGCAAGTATTATCTAACTTCATTAATCCAATATAAAAGCAAATCATCAAATTAAATATAGCTCTGTTACCAAATCTTAGAAACATTACAAAGTGAAATATCTTACTAGCCTTTTTATCAAAACGGTTTATGCACATTCTCAGGTCACTCAACAATTACAAATTATCAATCAACTCATCTACACTGGCGAGCTGGCAAAAACAGGTATCATAATTATTTAAAATCTTTACCTTGCTTGCATGAAGACTCCTGCTTCCAAGTTCAACAGTATCGACGTACCTAAATTAATCTAACACTTGGTGGCTTCACACAGCACACCACAAAAACTGCCTATTCCATCGTCTTTCGCTCACCGACAGCTACCTACAACTGTGCTCCAAGCGCTCTCTTACTCCAACACTAGCAGTATCTCTGGGTCTGCGGTCTTCCACAGTCAGCGATATAAAGCCTATCAAAGACATACATCGTTTATAAAATCATATTCGGGTGCCACATACAAATGTGCCCCAGTAGACTCCTGTCAACCTTTACCACGCGAACAAAATAAGGCGAAAATTTTGCATGGGACAGCAACATACAAACTGAAGCGTACAGCAATGGTCCAAGGTGTTATCCATATACGATTATAAGTTTGAAAGTATCTGGAAGCATTGTCTAATGTTTGTTCGTGGGCTTTGTGGAGAACGTATGACGAGTCAGTGTTTGACGCCAACTGTGAAGCGTGGTGGATGGTCGGTCATGGTGTGGGAATGTTTTGCGGTTGATAAAGTCGGTGATCTAGTGAGGATTAATGGAACACTAAAGGAAGGATGGACATCACAGGACACTGATCAACAATGCAGTTCCATCTGGCAGGAAACTTATTGATCTTGGGTTTGCTCTGCAGCAGTACGATGACCTCTAACATGATTCTAAAGTATGCAGCGGGTACGGCTGTCGAAAACAGAAACGTAGGCAACTGAAGATTATGATTTGCCCAAGTCAGTGTCCTGATATAAATTCCGGCCAACTGTTATGGGATGCGCCACGCATGGAGATCAGAAAACTAAGGTCATACAATGCTGAAGATCCACGGAATAATTTACAGACGTATTGGCCTGCAATGTCTGCAAAAACACTATAAAATCGTTTCTCCAGAACGCCAAGTGATGAGCAGCTCTTCTGGGGACAAAGATGGATACTTTGAAGAGGCTAAAATATAAACCATACTGTATTGTACTTAAAGACAGAGAGAGAAAAAAAATTGTTTTCTTGGTCTACTCAGTTTATATGATGTGCTTGTGCAATGAAATAAAGTACATAGCTGTTTTCGTCGTTGATCTCTGTACTTTTTTTTTTTTTTAATCTTATGGGACTGAACTGCTAAGGTCATCAGTCCCTAAGCTTACACACTACTTAACCTAATTATCCTAAGGACACACACACACACACACACACACACACACACACACACACACACACACACCCGAGGGAGGACTCGAACCTCCGCCGGGACCAGCCACACAGTCCACGACTGCAGCGCCCAAGACCGCTCGGCTAATCCCGCGCGGCTGATCTCTGTACTATGCATTAAGTTGAAAATCCATGTCATGCATTGTCACCTTCAATTTTTTCGCTTGTTATTCCGTAAATTAACCTATTTTACGATGTATGCACCGTCATTTTAAAGAGTGTTTTGTGTATTCTGTATTAAACCGGGCACCCAGAAACAACGGAGAGGTTTCGTCCCACAATAGCCCTCACTGGTTCACTACCCAACAACAGCCCCCAGCAGTCCACCCATCCCACCGCCACCCCACACCGAACCCACGGTTATAAGAGTGTTTTACTTAGTATACAATATTGCAATAACTAGAGGACGCGAACAAGCAGCGTTAGGAGTGGGGAGAGAAGCTATATGCAGCTTATGTTACCTATACTTGTTTATAAACCTAGCCTTTTAGGTAGTATGACAACGCATCTTATATATACGAACTATGCTAATCCATGGATGCAGACCATATATTTTTTTATATTTATTTTAAAGAGGCTTTGTCTGGTAGCAGAGAAATGGTTTTTAAACTCTGTGTTTGTAATTAGGTTTTAATTTTTCCATCACAGCTTCCCAAGATCAAGTTGTAAGAGAAAATTTGTTATTGCGCCATAAGAAAATTAAATGGTTCAAATGGCTCTGAGCACTATGGGACTTAACATCTATGGTCACCAGTCCCCTAGAACTTAGAATTACTTAAACCTAACTAACCTAAGGACATCACACACATCCATGCTCGAGGCAGGATTCGAACCTGCGATCGTAGCAGTCGCGAAGAAAATTAAATAAATTGTCTTCCGTTCCAGCTGTAAAATTTTTTGACATTACATTTTTTATTCTATCACCTTCAGCCCTCTTCGCTAGTATACCACGTAAGAACCCTCAGCTCTTCTACCTGCCAGGCAAGTTGCTGAATTCGAATAGGTGATATAATGGATCTTACCTCGACCTTCTCTGAGCACAAATTTCGCTAAGCGTAAATTACACCGGACACGGTTTGCCGGTCACCAGCTTGGAGCAGGGTGAAGCCAAATAAGATGAAACTTAGTTACTATTAAGCTTCGAAATTGACAAGCAAGTGACTTAATTAGCCCCAAATTTGAAGCTTGCCTATTGCAAGGAGCCGTACCTTTACTTATCAGCAGGAAAACAGCACCAGCGATGGAATGTCTGGGGGCGAAGTACCTTGTGAGGTCGCCCAGCAGTTAAGGCACCCGACTCACATTCGGGAGGAATGGTATTAAAATCACCACTTGATTACGCAGATTTTCTATGGTTTACCAAAGTCATTTAAAATGCATTGGTGGCTGACCGATTTTTCATTACAACAGCGCTACATCTGGCAAGGATCGCAGCAGGACTTCCCCTGATTAAGCACGAGGCGACTTGGTGACCACAACAGCTTTTCGACGTGACTCTGTAATGAAGTAACCTGTTTCTGAATGGTGTACAACGATGACAAGATCACTCTCGTTACAGGCGTAGCGACATCTTCAGCCTTTCTGACAAAACGACCTCTCATTTCGTTCCTACTGCTCCCGTTATCGTTGCATATCGTATTCGAAATTGTACAGTGGCGACTAATATCCGACAGAAACAGGATGCATTAATCACCTTACCTACTTTCTCGTGTTTTTTAATGTAATACGACAGTAATTCTGAACGCACTACTGACAGATGATATTTTATTTTACTCTCTGCAAAACATGTTTGGTCTTAATAAGACTTTTATTACAGCCGCAAAAGACGGTACTTAACCTACATAGCTTGTATAACTGCGACCGCAGAGAAAAGGGTCTCCAAAACAAAGAAGACAACACGTTTGACTTCACTTCATCTCTACATCGTCGACTGTTGATCTGTTAATTTAGCATAACGTGCATAACGTGACAAGGAAGAGACCAGACGCTAAGCTCATCAGCGAATGAGTATTCATGATGAGACAGCAAGATTCAATCCCTGTGCAGCCATTATCGTTTAGGTTTTCCATGTTTCAGCCCATCCCTCCAGATGGAAGTGTTTGCTACTATAATTTTGCTGTTTTCTTATCTTAAGTAACTGATTCTGTTTGCTGCAATTCTGAATTATTATAACAATCACATAGAGTATTACGCAATATTCTCACAAAATATTTGTTATTTTTATGTGATTTAAAAATCATTAAATATCAGATCTGGCCACGTGGTCGAGAACGCTTTGTTAGTGGCTGAATCTCTGGTGACATCACAGGCTAGGAGTAAGAAGAAGCTATACGTATGTTGTAAGAGTGTTAGTATTTTTCTGTACTTTTTCTGCAAACAGTTTAGTTATTTGCTGGTGGACTACCCATTTATAACTTTTAAGCAACAATGGAAAGGAATTTTGTGAAGGCTGGTAGTGGAAACTTCCGAAAGTTGATGCATTTATGGTCTCTTCGTTCTTCAAAAACAATCTGAATTTTTGTATTCCGGAAATAAGAAACATGAATACTGCATTGTATTGCGACTGGGTCAGAAGTACTTTGACACAGCAATAAGTCGTAGAATTGTCTTAAAACTGAGGGAATCTGGAACTGAACTATTTGTTCGGACCATGGTCAAAAGGTTTTCCAGGGCATCTTGTGAAAGTCTGCGCAATAAAACACAGTGTAAACCATAAGTATGACTTTTAATTGCTATGATTGCTGCCAGAACTACTACTGTAGTCTAGATACCTCTTTTGTCAACATTCAAATTTTCAAACAGCGTTATAACACTCAAGGAGAACTGCAGAGCATCATCGTGTTTGATGTCGACATCATTACACATAGCAGTCTTTCTGTTGCTCCATGTCACTAACTTAAGCGACCGGAAAATTATGTCCATAAAACATGCAGCTGACTCAGCACAACATTAAAGTAGATGTCGTTCTGCTACGTACTTAACTGCTGCTGAAAAAGTATGATTTAAAAGTACTTAAACAGGACCAACTTTCACTTTATCGTAATGCCCTGGCTTCGTTACAATCCCTCGAGGTTCCAAGTAATGTTCAGTTTCTCTTTTTGTCAAAATCATACAGCTTCAGAGCACGCTCAGTGGAGACAATGAAATGGCAAGTTACTGTCTTCAACGAATTTTTTGTGAAAAATAATGTGATCAGATACTGTTGAATGGCTTCTCAGATTCTTCAGAATAAAAGCAACATCAGGCATGAAATGCAGTTTCTTATCACAGTCCTTGTGATTCATCTTAAACTGATCAGGTTTAAGGTGAAGCTAATAACTGAAAATATTTATTAAAATCCAATATGATATAAAATGTAAAGCCATTACATAGCTGTATTATGAATAAGGTAAACTTAAGAAGACTGGTATTAAACGAAGAGAACAGAAAGGAGAAAAACAATCTTGCTCCAATTGAGAATCGATCTTGCGGACATTGCGTTAGAAGTCTAGCACGCTATCTATTGTACTTGAAGCGACAAGTTCATATACGACACTTACTTAGATCAGGATGATCCTCACAGAAATAAATACACGTAGTGACCATTATCTTACATGGATCTCTACGAGCGAGTTGCAGCCACATTTTACGCATCTTCTCATTCTTTGGAACATTCAAAAATAATTCTTCAGGAGTTTTTATAGATGTACGGTATGGTACTACACACGATTTGTAATCCGTTTTCCCAAACGTAAATACAAAACAAGATACAACAGTGAATGAGCTTTACGACAGTGGGAACAGCGTGCTAGCCAGTGACGTGACGGGTAATTAACTATTTAAGACGATTTTCAGAAAACAGTTAAAAACCCTAATAAAGCGCTGCTGGCAGCTTTCGCCAACTGTCAGCATCATCACCTTAAGATGAAAAAGCAATCCTTTCGTCAAAATAATGCGAAGTTTCGGCGACTTTATTCGATGACATGCCCCGGGACTTCAACAATAAAAACAAGCTTCATCAAAAATATTCTTTTGCCGGCCGCGGTGGTCTAGCGGTTCTAGGCGCGCAGTCCGGAACCGCGCCACTGCTACGGTCGCAGGTTCGAATCCTGCCTCGGGCATGGATGTGTGTGATGTCCTTAGGTTAGTTAGGTTTAAGTAGTTCTAAGTTCTAGGGGACTGATGACCACAGTAGTTAAGTCCCATAGTGCTCAGAGCCATTTGAAACATTTTCTGAAAAATATTCTTTTGGTACAATAAACAAACTAGTCACTGTCACACCATTATCATGATGCAGCTTTTATTACATCTTTGTGTAATGTACGATCTTTTCACTGTTGTCTGGGTCTATAACAAGAAATACTACGAAATGAAATGATCATATAGCAGTATTGGCCTGGAGGCCTCTCCTGGGGTAACTGGACCGCCTAGTGCAAGTATTTCTGTTTGACACTTCCATGTCGATGATAATGAGACGAAATGATGAGTACCATACAAACATGCCGTTACTGAGTGGAAAAAATCCCTGATCCGGGCGGGGATCTAGAATAAGCAACGCTGATTACTAGAGCACGAGCTGTAAGTGTAACATTTATTGACAGTTAAAAAATTACGGACGAGAGCACTCTCATGTAGCATATTTACAGTGACATTTGTGGTTCTTAGGATGGCAGCTCGTAAGATACGTGAGGAAGACGCTTAGGAAGTAAACACCCTACAGATAAACACCAGCGCATTGTGCAGACACTGCGGTCTTCAAGTTAGAGTAAGCATCATACAAAGGACAACGTCCGAAATGCACATTGCATCATACAAGTAATGTTTTGATTGAAGGAGGCTCTTTTACTTGTTACTAATTAGTACTCTTGCCTCCCAATCTTTCGGCTGTGTTCTTTGCCTTAATATTCTATGTACAAGGTTATTTCTTACAAATAAAACGTATTTCTGCTGCTTGTTACTTTATAAATGTTGGTTTATTTTTATAAGTATGCACGTTTCAACAAGTTATTCTATTTTCAGGTCCTGTTTTTACATTAAAAAATCTAGACGATTACATGAAAAGTATAAGAACAAGCGCCTGAAGACTGGAATAAATTCTCGAAACGCGCCGAACTTATGAAAGTAGCAACAATATTCATAAAATGACAGGGAGCAGATATTCATTTTTTGTGAGAAATGAACATGTATTCGTAAAGTCTGTCTTTCCCAAAGCCCTTATAATGGATAAGGTGGAGTTATTTTAGTGTTCTGAAACAGGGAAGGAGACAACAAAAATTGAAGTCGAGATGTTAGTTATCCTACCTGATGCTTGTATCTTATTCGTGAACGGAGCTCAGATATGGAATTTTAGGGATAACTGCATCCACAAATCCTGTAGATAGAACCGTGATATAAATTGCTATGCTATCATAAATGAGCGAGAAGAGTTTAACGGAAAGGAGATCCGTTATCCGCAACGAAGAATTTCTGTGTGTGTAAAGCATTCCAGGAAACGTTTTTCATACTCCACACATCCATATTCTTGCCTGTTAGATGTCAAGACAACACTACATACAATAAACAGGCCCCACAAATGCATGGATTTCGAAAGCCGTGCTGGACGTGAAACCGTGTATCATGTTGAACGAACACCGCGCCCTTCAGTGATACTATCGCTGCCAGAAATATATTTCATATGCATCGGCAGCTAACATCTCTTTAGGGTGCCGGATCGCTGGAGATAGTGAGGGGATTGGTCTCGCGTTCTGTAGCAGCGCGTTCCATTTCACGTCTTGCCATTTAGAGGTAGATTTCTCCTCAGTTTTCCTAAATGCATAAGACAAGTTCTGAAGCGGCTCCTTTCAAACGGATGCCGTCGACTTACGTTCTCATTCTTGTCCACTCAGGTCCTCAAATTACTTCTATAATTTAATCTATAACGTTTCTTCCGTTTTTTCCATGAGGTGGGAAAGTAACCCGAACGAAACGGCACTTTCCTCGCCTGCAGAAGAGTTCCTTGTAGTAATACCCGCTGCAGTCAGAGAAGTCGCTAATTGAAGTCTCATTGGGGACCCAAAGAAAGCATTGCAGTGGCTAGAGTTACGCCTGATCAAATTGCGTATCAACTGCTACTGAATGGCAAGCCCAACAAAAACTGTGAGAAATTGAATTTTATCCATAGTGGATGCTGTTGAACTCCGTGACTGTTCATTTATAGGTTGTAGAAAAATTTCCGCTACCAGTCACAAAAAAAGGTTATTTATTTGTCACACGACCGGTTTCGGGCTTGCGCCCATCCTCAGATGTTTGTACATTCATGTACATGTTTGCTGAAGATCACTGTATAAATACAAGAAAGTTATTTGCCAGTGACTAAACAGATATAAGTGGGACTTGTATTTGTTTATTCACCAGAAAATAACATTTTTGTATTTATACAGTGATCTCCAGCAAACATTTACATGAATGTATAAACACCTGAGGGTGGGCGCAAGCCCGAAACCGGTCGTGTGACAAATAAATAACCTTTTATTGTGACTGGTAGCGGAAATTTTTCTACAACCTACTGTGAGAAAAGCAAGTAAAACGCGATATCCACAGAGAAATCCACAACTTCTCCTCTCCTTACACAATGAGAGAACTCAAAGAGGGTATAAACCCTACGAAAAACGAAAAGGCGGCTAGTGTTGATAATGTATGTGTGGACCTGGTGAAACTTTTCGAACTGAATGCAAAAAATTGGGTGTTAAGCCTATTTAACCACTGCCGATAAAACTTCAAAACCCCTGAACTATGGAGGAACTCCAAGATAACACCACTCATAAAACCAGGAAAAGAACCTGACTCCGGCTACCCCCGTCGGAGGTTCGAGTCTTCCCTCGGGCATGGATGTGTGTTGTCCTTAGCGTAAATTAGTCGAAGTTAGATTAAGTAGTGTGCAAGCCAAGAGACCTATGAACTGAGCAGTTTGGTCCCACAGGAACTTACCACAAATTTCCAAGAACCTGACTCACAGAACGGCTATCAGCCTATATCCTTTCTGTGCCATCTCTTCGTACTATAAGAAAGACAGATCCTTAATCGAATCAATAACATCATCGGTTCAAAGTTAATCCCGCAGCAAGGTGGCTTGACGCCAGGTAAATCTTGTACTGGCTAGATCTTGGCGCTCAAGGAGCATTTAGCGGAGGGCTATGAAAATAAATTAATAACGGGCTTGGCTCTGGTCAATCTAAGTGCCACCTACGATAAAGCACCGAAAACTATTGCTCAAAATCTATTAATAGGGACGATCAACCAGTAAAAATCACAGAATCCTTGCTGGAGAACCGACAAGTCTACGTCGCCCTAGAAGGGAAAAGAATCGTCGGACGAAGCAGAAAAACGGTCTTGCTTAGGGAAGAGTTCTATCCCCCATCCTTCTCAACATACGTACGAATGGTCAGCCAATATCCAAAGATACAAGTCAGTTTCTCTGTGCTGACGATTTGGATATCACAGCGTAGGGAAGAACCGCTGAGGAACTAGAGGTAAAGTTGAAGGATACCCGAGAATCTACGTCAACATATTACGATGACAAGTCTCCCAAACCAAATCCAACGAAAACGAAACTCTGCGCTTTACACCTGCACACACGCCTGTCAAATAGAGAGCTGCACGTTACGTGGAATGGGTATACCATTCAGCATACAGACCAGCCGACATATCTTAGAGTGACGCTTGGCGGGTCACTCATACACAAACATAACTGCGTAAAGAAACAAAGTAACTGCAAGGAACAATATCCTTAGAAAGCTAACTGGCAGTAAAAGGGGCGCCAAACTCACTGTGCTTAAAACCAGCGCTTTAGCACTTCGTTTTTCCGCAGCTGAGTACACGCGCCCTGTCTGATCTAGATCGGTGCACGCAAAGGAAACCGATATAAGCCTTAACTAAATCTATAGGCTTGTCACAGGATGCATGAAGCCCATTCCACTGGAAAAGCTCTAACAAGCTTCAGGTTTCAGCAGTCCCAAGTCTCGTAGGCTAGCTCATGAACATAGCTACTAGTTCAAAAAGCCATTTGATGAGCGCCATCGACTGTACGGCACTCTTTATAGATTAAAAAGACTAAAATCAAGAAATCAGTTCCGTAATTACACTCTGGATAAACCCCGTGTTGACTACCCTATTTCAGAACATCCACCAAGTAGTGTTGAATTAAATTATGGGTGACGAAAAACCAGAACTGGTGGACCCTCTGTAAAAATCAATCTGATCACATCGGGCCAATTAGAACTTTATGACAATAGGTGCGAATGTGAAGAAATACAAAACATGCCGAAATTGTCCTGCGCGTTGATCCCTAGACAATCTCTGGCTGAGCAAGCCTGAAGCTTTTGACTTAGCCCACTACTGGGCCGAAAAATTTACAGCTCCTGACACGAGAAGGAAAGTCTGTACCTGTACAGTAGCTGTCGGGTTACCTCGCATGGCGGCCGTCTGATACTATATATACGGGCTCTCAAATAGGTGTAATTTCGGAGTTCTGTTACCTGCGACCCACATCTGTCTGCAGACAACATATGCGATTTATTGCACGGGCCCGGGTAATAGTATATTAAGGATCGTTCTCGCACCTACCTCGAAGCGCATAGTGGTAAGAGCTGAATAACTAAGAAGACAAATCAGCAACTGATTCACTGTAAGAAGCAAGATAACGATGACGTGAGATGTTTCTTTGACAGTACGTGAAAGAGACAAAAAAAACGTATTTTCTGTTAACAAACCGTCAGTTTGAAACGGTAATGGAAATGTCACCCCTCAGCCTTACGCTGGCCGTGAAGGGTCGCTACAGATCTGTCTGTCGTCACACCCAAGATTTCGTGTTCACATCCTCGCCTACCCACAATCTATCTAATATAGATCTCGCCACACGCTACTGAAGTGTGTTTCACCACTAACAATCAGTAGTAATTATTTCAACACAATAACTACGTGCAAAATCACTAAAGCGACGGAAACGTCCAAGTGAGGCAGACGCAGAAAGTTGAACAATGGACGTTTGCACATTCCAAGTAGCAAATAGTGACCAGCTTCATCCATTCGCTTACTAATGAGTTAAGGATCGCTCCATTTGACGAATAGTGTGCAGAGTAATTGAAGAAAGCGTTCGTTTTAGAAGCAAAGAAAATCTGATCGAAAAATAAAACTTATGGAAATGTCCCTTTGCGAATATTAGATGCTTCTGCATCACCTACCCCACATTCACATACGAGTATAGCGGAAAGTAACTTACATTAAGCAACAAACATAATTCCGTAAGAGTTACATCAAATTAATTTCAAAACTCTTAAAAGTACACCTTCGTATTACTTTCCTGCATAATCAGAATTGATACCTCTTAACTATTTGACAAATTCCGTTTGTACGAAAATCTGCCGCCTGAGACTGCAGCCAACTCTTGACAGCATTCTGAAATTATTGTCAGAGTCAAAGGGTTGTAAATAGAGTAGTAAAACTAACGTAGGTATCGTATTAGTTATAAGTGACCTAGCGCCTGCTGCTTCGCTTGCCTAGTTTGTGTGGTCTGCACAGAATTTTTTTGATTTTTTGTTTAATCAATTCTTTATGTTGTTCATAAATTGCATCTTCTAAACCATTCACGCTAATTAAGGCAATAGTAGCGTTGTCTTCTCCGAATGCACTTCCTGAAATTGCAGCCAACCCATGACAGCATTCTGAGAAATTATTTCCCAAGCGCTGTAAGCAGAGTTGTAAAACTACCGTAGACTCTCGTAATTAATCGTAGACTAGTTCCGTAGTAGTTTTACTACTAGCTTTGATCAGTTGATTTCGTACCCGCATTATCTTGAGTAACGTGTGTTGCATACCCATCTGGCGATACCTCATAACGGTCGCTTTCTTTACATACGTGATCAGAGTCTTACTAGATTCCCCTACAAATCGGAAGCGGTGAACGGTCTAAAAACTGAGGATATTTGAAGGATCGGGGAACTTACAGTACATTTCTGTTTATACAGCTATAATCCTGCATGTTGCTTAAAAGTAAGCAGTATTTACAGAAAAATTGAAATGGTCAATGTTTAATTCAGGTTTTATTCGAAAATTGTTGATTTGTAACGTGAAACAGAAGAATACTGCATTAAAAATAATGAAATCAATATACAGTATATTTATCTTACAGAACTAAAAAAAGCAGTTTACTCAACTAAAAGGTAAAATGAAAAAAAAGGCAAAACAAAATCATATCAAACATTGCTTCAACACTTCGTCCAACTTACATAGAACATGTTTGTCTTATTCATTGTATACAAAATAACAATATATATTTCTTTATGTACGCATCTGAACTGCACTTGAACCAAAAGCAATAGCTTTGTTACATGAAAGGGCAGAACTTACGCGAGGAATTAATTTTTATTACATATAAATTGCAATTTATATTCCGGAAAAATGTAAAATACACAAAAAACTAACAGTGAATGATGTGCAACTCTAATTACGTGCAAAATAAACAACAACAACAAAAAGAGAAGCTGTCGGTTCCCAGTTTCTCTCTCACACGTTCATTTGTTTCTTTCCTTACCAATGTTACCAATACTACCGGTAATGCTATCATTTACTACATCATTTATGTTAGGTACCAAAACAACCGAACCGTATTTTTGGTAAAGCACAACTCTAGTTGTAAGCCAAACCACTTTGTCATGTAAATGAAGCGGTGGCAACCGTTTGAAACTATATAAGTAATGATATACACCGTTCGTCCAAAAGATTGTGAGACTGATTTTATTCCAGGGATATAACTGGCGTCAGCGTAGTTACTGCGGTGGCAGGTTGAACTGACAATAGATGTGAATTCGACCAGTCAGTTGCTCAGCAGTGGATGTGTGACCTTTGTGCGTCAATATTGTTGTGTCACAAATCCCAATGGAGCAACGAGCTGAACACCTCTAGATCAAGCATTCGAGACATTCTCCATAAATGTTTTAAAGAAGAGAACAGTGTGTGCAAACTTTGTCCCTCACAGCTTGACTCTCGAACAAAAACAACGACACGTAGACGCCTGCCGTGACGAATTAACTAAAATGAACAATGCGGACAGTTCTTTTCTTTAAAAGAATTATCGCGGGTGACAAGACTTGGTGTTTTGAATACGAAGCTACCACAAAACGCCAAAGTGCAGATTGGATCCTGTTGGTTCACCAAGAGCTAAGAAGATGCGAATGTGACGCGTGAATTAGACGATATCCAAAAGAAATTCTCTTCTGACAGTTTCACATGGATGTATCAAAGTCCTGTGCGTTGTATTCTTGTGAGTAAGGAGAGGGTTGGGGCGGCTATGTAGAATACTTCAAGCATTAAAGCTACCACTTAATATCTGTTATTAATCCAGTCTCAAACTTTTTGGACCGACGGTGTATGCTGAAAAAAAACACGTCTGAAAAGACGTCCATTTTCAATGCTGGTTCATTGCTTACGGCGTACAGGTGACCGTTACTGTTATTATCAGGAACATTCGCCCTTATTCTCTTAAAAGAAGGATAGCGTAAACGCAAAACACGCACATTCATCCCTTTCGTATGCAGCTCGAATTTTGTGATGAATGTTGAATGTCTACGGCCTTGAAATTTTTTCCCCTCACTAAACATCGTATTACAAAACAAACTTCTGTTTGGTAGGATTTTCAATTGCAACTCTCATTCGGAGGCGAGCAAGAGATACTGTCGCAGCAATAAGCCCACTGACCTACTGCGCGAGTCACAAAAATGGAGATACAGAATTGACGTCATCCGCTTGCTGTTTGTAAGAGCGAATGGAACTTTCTGGCAAAGAGGTGTCGACTGAACGCGCTCCCACCAATGAGAGGCGGCGGCTGCAGCAACACACGAACGCCTTGACCTGCGGCACCGCGCATGCGCGAACCTGGCCCGCCTTCTCCTGTTCTCCGCGAACACGTCCTGCCTGCCGACGGAAATACATTATTCTCGACGTAAAGAGTTGTGGCCCGTATCTCGGATACTTATCAAATACATGCTCTCTGTGGACAGTTAAAGATGGTTTACTGATCGTGTTTCCTCCACAGCCTCATAATTTGATACAATGGACACAAATTCCTACCTTAAGGATCCTTTTCTTAAATTGTGACTGTACGAACATCCCCCACAATCAGAGGAATCTTCGCAAACTTCGCACTTTACTTCAAATTTAGAATTATGATCTCTCCAAGCACAGCTACTTCCTTTAATTCACCGCCTTGCGGCGTTCGAGCCGTTTGTTGCAATGGGCTGTACAACTCGGATAAGTGAGAACGACTCTCTAAACCATACATCAAGGGTAAAGGCAAGCGAAAACAAAGTATTCCAGTGTCAGTACTGTTTCGAGGGTTACAGACATTCGTCCTCTCTATATTTTCGCCATCAGAGCATGTCTAATGTAAAAGTAAATGCATGACAACATTTTCATGCTTATCGATGCCGTCCCATTGGTTCATTATAACCTGAAAACTGAGTGCACACCAATTAACATGAAGTGCTTTCTACTATTTTGTATGTGAAAATATTGGGAATTCCTAGTATTACGTGGCCTTTTTTTTTTTTAAAGAAAAATGGCTCCTAGCGCTATGGGACTTAACTTCTGAGGTCATCAGTCCCCTAGAACTTAGAGCTACTTTAACCTAACTAACCTAAGGACATCACACACATCCACTCCCGAGGCAGGATTCGAACCTGCGACCGTAGCGGTCGCGCGGTTCCAGACTGTAGCGCCTAGAACCGCTCGGCCACTTCGACCGGATTGTTTTAACATCTTCAGGATGTACCGCACGTGAAAAGCTGAAGGGTATCAGTGGCAGATGACTATTTAGAAAAATTGAATAAAAATGTAAAAGAACCAGGTATAGCATTTCTTGTTCATAACAAACTAAAATATGTGACGGAATTACTTTACTTTGCGTACGCGGTATTTAAAAAAGTACTTTACTTTGTTAATGTCTGCATACCAATGTACATTACTCAACTCAAGAGGGTGAGAAGCTAGCTATAGGCTACATTATTTTATTTTAACAAGCCTATGTTTTACATCAAACCGTTACTTCCGTAGTTACTTACCTTTCCTCTGTCTTGTCGCTGTGCAAGCAACATGTAAGCTATTTGTTCAGCCCGCCTGCGAAATAATCAGTTATCATTAATTGGCTGTGTTTAATTTCGTGGTACTATATGAAATACCTTAATTCCATTATCTGAATAACATTTTTAGGAATACGTGTGTTATTTGTGATTTTTAGAGGCCGTATTCAAACAGTTCTAGCCGGATTGTTCAATGACCAAACGATTTTAGCTCCATTTTTTGCTCTTTCCTAATAATTCTCTTAACAGAACTTATTTTCGTCAAAAGCGAAGTCCGATTTCATTAATTTTACAGTTCTTCGCTGGCGCAAGATAACCAAACGCATTGACCTGACACAATAATAAGTTTTATGGTGATGAAAATAATTAATACTAATATATTTATTTTTGCAAATCACTAAGGATTTCTTTAAAAAAGCATTTATGCAATCTTTAAACATAAATGGAAATAATTAATACTAATATTTTTATTTTTGCAAATCACTAAAGATTTCTTTAAAAAGGCATTTATGCAATCTTTAAGCACAAAGAATAACACCAACGTCGTTGGAGTGTGCCATCTTCACGCGACAATATACGCACACGAAATGTTTAAATCATTCGCATTTTTCAATGTTGCCTAGCTGCAAGGTTTTTCATTTCAAAAAGTTTCTCTATCGAGAGGGTACATTTCACTGGTTGGGTTCGATTTGAAAGTTTGATCCACATCTAAGTCAGTAGAAAGAAAGGGGGAACATACATCGATTAGAAAGTATGATCGGCATCGAAGCCGGTATCAAGAAACGGAGGACATACATCAACGACGAGGTCATTAGAGTGGGGAAGGACAGGGAAGGAAATCGAGCATGGTATTTTCAAAGGAACCATCTAGGTATTTGCCTTAAGCGATTAGAGAAATAACGAGAAACCAAAATCTGGATGTCCAGATGGATAACTGAAATAGTCCTCCCGCAAATGCGAATCCAGCGTCTTGCCACTGAGGAACCTCGTTTGATCGCGGTTATTAGAGACACGGCAGTTCAGTTGTTTAGTTATCGCAGGGAAGGTAATAAGCGAGTTGTGTTATTTCCAGAATTCACGGGACGTATCTTAGAAAAACCACGTAAAATCGAAATTAACTTGGGATACGAACTCAGCTCCTGATGAATACGATTCGAGTGACTTAACCACTGCACCATCTCATTGTGGCGTCTTCCATACCATCTGCTCCTTCTACCTCGAATCAAATTGTATGGTGAAACCGCGTCACTAGGAGGCGAATCGCTGTAATACACGGCAACTACATATGGCTTCAAACACCGGTTCTCATTTTGCCTTTATGCAGCGAAGTTACCAATTAAATAAGTTGGTCATAATGGTATATCTGAACAATCAAACCCCGACAAATTGTAAATTTCTATCAATTCTTCGTTACACATGAGTTTTCTGTAATGTCTACTGGCTACATTTTGACGCTTAACTCAGCTATGCTAAAAGTACCATACTGCTTTGAATTTGTTAAGGTAAAAAGCTCTACTTCAGAAGCAGCACTGCAGTAAGACACTGGATATGTGGCGCTGTAAGGTGCAATGTCACTGATAATGACGGTGTGGCCGAGCGGTTCTAGGCGCTTCAGTCTGGAACCGCGCGACCGCTACGGTCGCAGATTCGAATCCTGCGTCGGGCATGGATGTGTGTGATGTCCTTAGGGTAGTTAGGTCTAAATAGTTCTAAGTTCTAGGGGACTGATGATCTAAGATGTTGAGTCCCATAGTGCTCAGAGCCATTTTAACCATTTAGAACTGCTAATGAAATCTAAGTAAACATGTTTCAAAATTTGCTAATGTGCAGACAGCATGACCGAAATTCTAACAGGTAAAGTAGATCAGTTAAGGCGGACACAACCGCACAACTTGGCGCCACCAACTCCAGCGCGCTCGTCGCTGATTGGCTATCGTTTTATAGCTGTAGCTCCACGACGGTACATTCCAACAAATAATCACCCGGAAAATTTTGCTCCATTTAACGTTTGTCGCGCTGCTCTGTACTTATCATCAGGTTGTGTTTCTCTATGTATACGGATTGCTTTCTTTTTTTTCCATGTGAAAGTCATCATATAACCTTAACAGTATCACAGTATCATTTCAGAACCATCAATTTATTTATACTATTCTTAACAGTTTTCCCTAAACAACACCAAAGTATTGCATTTCGTGTGCGATACCATGGTAAGTTATTAACCTACTATGTTCTCTGTATGTACTTACACAAATTCTTTTTAATAACCATATGTATCATGTATTTAATATGATGGTGTCTTCATGGTACAGAGGTAGGATAAAAATACGGAAACACTGCGAGAAATGTATGTTTGAACACAAATGTAGGTCGCGCTTTTGTATTTGACGACGAAAGGCATGTGTGCAGTTTCCTCAATCCGTTGCAAGCGTCAGCCAGGGTCATTTCAGCATTCTGTGTAGTTGTGAGTACATTCTGACGGAAATAAGTGAATTCGAAAGAGGGCAAATAGTTGGCGCTCGTATGCTGGATGCTTCCGCTACTAAGGTAGTCGAAGTATTTCGTGATTCGAAAGGCACCGTTTCGAAGATTTATACCACATACAGCGAAAGCAGAAAAACATCATCCGTTAATTGACCAAGCGGACGAAGCTCTGCGTTGAGTCACGAGGGTAATCCCAAAAGTAAGGTCTCCTATTTTTTTTATAAATACATAGACCTGTTTATTTCTACAATGGTTTACATCAGTTCACAGCTTGAAAATTTAGCTATTTTTCGATATAATCACCATTTCTGTCGATGCATTTTTGTAGACACTGTGGCAGTTTTTGTATGCCCATGTCATACCACCTCGCCGCCATGCTGTTCAGAAAGTTATGAACATCTTCTTTCACCTCCTCGGCGGAGCTGAATCGCTTTCCGGCCAAATGTGGTAGTCACTGGGCGCCAAATCAGGATGGGTGATTATGTTCCACTGAAACTGTTGCAGGGTGGCAACGGTTTGCCGAGCGATGTGTGGGCGAGCGTTGTCATGGAGAATGTGTACGCCCTTGCTCAATATTCCTCTTCTCCTGTTCTGAATTGCCCGTTTGAGTTTTTTCAGAGTCTCAAGTACCTGTCAGCGTTAATTGTGTCCCAGTGGGCATAAAGTCGATCAGCAATACCCCTTTGCGATCCCGGTCTGAATTTCGGTCCGATCAGCTGCAAACTCTCTATACCACTTACGAACATTTTTGACATCCATGCACGACTCACCACAAACTTCAGTCAATTGTCGACGGATTTCAATCGGCGCAGTGCCCTTTGCGTTCAAAAACCGAATAACTGCGCGCAGTTCGCACTTGGCGGCAACATCCAACGGGAGCTCCATTCTCAACGGCTGCCAAGCCGAGACTGCGCGCCTCAGCGCGATATGCGCATGTTTACACACAGTGCGTGAAGCACTCTTCATAACAGTGTTACCAACTACCACACAAACAGTTATAAAAAAATAGGAGACCTTACTTTTGGGATTACCCTCATATCTAGAAAGACGGGCACTGAAGAAGATTGTGACGAGAAATAAGAGGATAGAAGCTGCAAAAGTCGCTGAAGAAATGAATGTCGCACTTACGAACCCTGTCAGCACCAAAGCAAAACGAGGGCAGCTCCTTCAGCAGGAAATTGCAGGGAGAGCTGTAATGAAAGCCACTCATCAATGTTGGAAATGCCTGTAACAGAAAGATGTGCTTCCGAAGCCATAAGACATGAGAAATGCAGCGATAGAAAAAGAATCATTCGATCCGATGCGTTTTGATTCACATTCCTTCCAACTTCTGAACGAATTTTTGTCCGAAGAGCGAAACATGGCAATCGTTCGGTGGCGATTTAGTAATATCGTGGTATTCCATGAGTCCCGTGGCTTCTCTGCAAGGTCACACTACTGCCAATAGTTATGTGATAACCGTGTTGTTGCCAGGTGTGGAAAAGTCCTCTCCTGCAACAGTCCATAAGAAACATCGACTCTGCAAATTGATGCCAGGACTAGTCAAAACTTGGAGCTAACTAACATAACGGCAATGGAATTCCTGGCCCACTATCACGAAGCTTGCGTAGCGAATACAGATGGGGCCAAGTCTAGATACCCAGAAGCTAACAACAAGGCCTGAATGACAGCAGAGCTGAGTGCCATTTTGTAAACCCTACTGTACGCAAAGACGACAATAGAAGACTCTGTAACCATCGTTTCTGATCATATGTCAGCCTTATAACTGATCAGAAACCATCATAATAATTGTACCAACTCCATAGTTGTAAAATTTGTCGACGTTGTGTTTCAAGTGCAGAGGAACTGTCGCAACATCATGATGGTATCGATGAATGGTATGGATGAAAGACCACACTGGGATACAGGGAAATGAACAAGCAAATATTCTTTGCAAATCAGGTTTATCTGGATGGTGCTATTAAATATGTTAAACTGCCTCTCACATGTGTGATCCCCATTGTCAGAAAAAGAATGTCCTACATCTACATCTACATCTACATTTACACTCCGCAAGCCACCCAACGGTGTGTGGCGGAGGGCACTTTACGTGCCACTGTCATTACCTCCCTTTCCTGTTCCAGTCCCGTATGGTTCGCGGGAAGAACGACTGTCTGAAAGCCTCCGTGCGCGCTCTAATCTCTCTAACTTTAAATTCCTGATCTCCTCGGGAGGTATAAGTAGGGGGAAGCAATATATTCGATACCTCATCCAGAAACGCACCCTCTCGAAACCTGGCGAGCAAGCTACACCGCGATGCAGAGCGCCTCTCTTGCAGAGTCTGCCACTTGAGTTTGTTAAACATCTCCGTAACGCTATCACGGTTACCAAATAACCCTGTGACGAAACGCGCCGCTCTTCTTTGGATCTTCTCTATCTCCTCCGTCAACCCGATCTGGTACGGATCCCACACTGATGAGCAATACTCAAGTATAGGTCGAACGAGTGTTTTGTAAGCCACCTCCTTTGTTGATGGACTACATTGTCTAAGGACTCTCCCAATGAATCTCAACCTGGCACCCGCCTTACCAACAATTAATTTTATATGATCATTCCACTTCAAATCGTTCCGCACGCATACTCCCAGATATTTTACAGAAGTAACTGCTACCAGTGTTTGTTCCGCTATCATATAATCATACAATAAAGGATCCTTCTTTCTATGTATTCGCAATACATTACATTTGTCTATGTTAAGGGTCAGTTGCCACTCCCTGCACCAAGTGCCTATCCGCTGCAGATCTTCCTGCATTTCGCTACAATTTTCTAATGCTCCAACTTCTCTGTATACTACAGCATCTTCCGCGAAAAGCCGCATGGAACTTCCGACACTATCTAGTAGGTCATTTATATATATTGTGAAAAGCAATGGTCCCATAACACTCCCCTGTGGCACGCCAGAGGTTACTTTAACGTCTGTAGACGTCTCTCCATTGATAACAACATGCTGTGTTCTATTTGCTAAAAACTCTTCAATCCAGCCACACAGCTGGTCTGATATTCCGTAGGCTCTTACTTTGTTTATCAGGCGACAGTGCGGAACTGTATCGAACGCCTTCCGGAAGTCAAGAAAAATAGCATCTACCTGGGAGCCTGTATCTAATATTTTCTGGGTCTCATGAACAAATAAAGCGAGTTGGGTCTCACACGATCGCTGTTTCCGGAATCCATGTTGATTCCTACATAGTAGATTCTGGGTTTCCAAAAACGACATGATACTCGAGCAAAAAAAATGTTCTAAAATTCTACAACAGATCGACGTCAGAGATGTAGGTCTACAGTTTTTCGCATCTGCTCGACGACCCTTCTTGAAGACTGGAACGACCTGTGCTCTTTTCCAATCATTTGGAACCCTCCGTTCCTCTAGAGACTTGCGGTACACGGCTGTTAGAAGGGGGGCAAGTTCTTTCGCGTACTCTGTGTAGAATCGAATTGGTATCCCGTCAGGTCCAGTGGACTTTCCTCTATTGAGTGATTCCAGTTGCTTTTCTATTCCTTGGACACTTATTTCGATGTCAGCCATTTTTTCGTTTGTGCGAGGATTTAGAGAGGGAACTGCAGTGTGGTCTTCCTCTGTGAAACAGCTTTGGAAAAAGGTGTTTAGTACTTCAGCTTTACGCGTGTCATCCTCTGTTTCAATGCCATCATCATCCCGGAGTGTCTGGATATGCTGTTTCGAGCCGCTTACTGATTTAACGTAAGACCAGAACTTCCTAGGATTTTCTGTCAAGTCGGTACATAGAATTTTACTTTCGAATTCACTGAACGCTTCACGCATAGCCCTCCTTACGCTAACTTTGACATCGTTTAGCTTCTGTTTGTCTGAGAGGTTTTGGCTGCGTTTAAACTTGGAGTGAAGCTCTCTTTGCTTTCGCAGTAGTTTCCTAACTTTGTGGTTGTACCACGGTGGGTTTTTCCCGTCCCTCACAGTTTTACTCGGCACGTACCTGTCTAAAACGCATTTTACGATTGCCTTGAACTTTTTCCATAAACACTCAACATTGTCAGTGTCGGAACAGAAATTTTCGTTTTGATCTGTTAGGTAGTCTGAAATCTGCCTTCTATTACTCTTGCTAAACAGATAAACCTTCCTCCCTTTTTTTATATTCCTATTAACTTCCATAATCAGGGATGCTGCAACGGCCTTATGAACACTGATTCCCTGTTCTGCACTTAAAGAGTCGAAAAGTTCGGGTCTGTTTGTTATCAGTAGGTCCAAGATGTTATCTCCACGAGTCGGTTCTCTGTTTAATTGCTCGAGGTAATTTTCGGATAGTGCACTCAGTATAATGTCACTCGATGCTCTGTCCCTACCACCCGTCCTAAACATCTGAGTGTCCTAGTCTATATCTGGTAAATTGAAATCTCCACCTAAGACTATAACATGCTGAGAAAATTTATGTGAAATGTGTTCCAAATTTTCTCTCAGTTGTTCTGCCACTAATGCTGCTGAGTCGGGAGGTCGGTAAAAGGAGCCAATTATTAACGTAGCTCGGTTGTTGAGTGTAACCTCCACCCATAATAATTCACAGGAACTATCCACTTCTACTTCACTACAGGATAAACTACTGCTAACAGCGACGATCACTCCACCACCGGACTCCTCGGACTGGCAAGGGGAATGGTCGCAGACATACAAAATCAAGAGCAGTCAAAAAGGTTCAAATGGCTCTGAGTACTATGGGACTTAACATCTGAGATCATCAGTGCCCTAGAACTTGGAACTACTTAAACCTAACCAGCCTAAGGACATCACACACATCCATGCCCGAGGCAGGATTCGAACCTGCGACCGTAGCGGTCGCGCGATTCCAGACTGAAGCGCCTAGAACCGCTCGGTCACAGCGGTCGGCCAAGGGCAGTCACTATGCACTAGTTCGTCCCACGATTCAAAGAGTAGTACGGTATAAGAAGGCACAAACATCAAGGAGCCTCACAATAGTTTTAGCGCGGCTGAAATTTATTCGCTGGAAGTTCAACAAAACACTTCTGTCGACTCGACTCTAAGCACCACGTATGTGTGTGTTTGCGGAGAGAAAGATGATCAAACCGTACGTTTCTACATTGCCCACGGAACACATATCACACAGACGTACTTGCAAGTAATGTTCGGGCTGTTGGTCATCAATTCTCAAGCAGTCTTCAAAACCTTTTAGCAACCAACGATATAGCAGCGTATAAGCTACTGTACGAGTTCTTCAGCAGTGCCAACATAAAGATATAAATAAAAATGGTCTTGGTACATAGACTGCCAGGTGAAGACCAATAGCTCAGTTAACTGACTACATCCCCACACGCTACTCTGCAGAACATGAAACGCTCTGCCTCTAAATGTATGTCACAATGGACTTCCTATGTGTCTGAATACTGGTGTATCCATACGTTTGGCTGTAACTCACAACTTTGGTTGTTGTAAACTGTTCACGTGTTTGTGTAGATGGCACAAATATTCAGTCTTCTATCCGCAGCTTTTGAAAAAAAATTTCTCAGGACATGCAAAGAACATTTTATGGTTGACTTAGATATATAGTCATTAATGTGGAGTGAACTGGGAATATCCCAAATATGTACCAACGACGATTTATAATTTCTTATTGTTTTATAGATTACTACCGCCGTGTATCCTGTGTTTCATTTTCGTCCTGTTTACTCGTTTTACTCCTCTTTCATTGTAAATCTTGTTTGATCTCGAGTCAGTCTCTTGTTAATCGTGTGTAGCGTCGTATCAGAGTACGACTTAAAATAATGATTACCATGAATAGTCAAAACAAACTGTAATATAGCATTACCTGTGTTAAGATGGCTGTATGGTCAGATTTCGAAAGCCGATAAATTGAAAAAAGATATGTTGCTGTGTTACAATACAAAAGGCCTCTTCTACACACAGCTCACAGTGTCAAGCTCTGGTTTTGAGTGTACGATAATGAACTGTCGCATCTCCCATGACCACACAGTCACCAGGTGTCAATATTGTTGACTCTCTGTGTACTACCTTTGAGAGAATGGTGTGCATCGTTGTTCACCTCCATCATTGTTACCTGACCCTGCCACTACTTTCCAGGAATACCTGCGTAAGATTGCCTTGGAAACCATACAGGATCTGGAATCATCAATTCCGAGAGGACTATAAGCTGTTTTGAATACCAATGTATTTCGTTTAGTAACACAAGCAGCCGATTAACTGCCGGAAGTTTATTTATTCAAACTTCAAATGGTTCAAATGGCTCTGAGCACTATGGGACTCAACTGCCGAGGTCATTAGTCCCCTAGAACTTAGAACTAGTTAAACCTAACTAACCTAAGGACATCACAAACATCCATGCCCGAGGCAGGATTCGAACCTGCGACCGTAGCGGTCTTGCGGTTCCAGACTGCAGCGCCTTTAACCGCACGGCCACTTCGGCCGGCATTCAAACTTCATTTGGGTTTTGATACTGCCGTATCTTCTTTAGAAGCAGATTATGTTACTTGTTTACGTTGATTAAAATATGTTACATGAATCATGAGCTAACGAGCTCAAATCCCATACAGCTCAACTCAACTCGACGTGGGGGGAACTGTTGGTACTCGAACGGTGGGTGTGTCAGTAACCAGTGGAGCCGAAGATCTATACCGCATACAGTGAAGGCGGAAAAACCTTAGCCACCCAGTCATAACGCAGGCGAAAATGTGTGCTAAGTGATCGTGACAAACGGTAATTGAATTTTCCTTAAAACTGCAAGGACGGTATATGTATGACTGTAGAACAAAAGCAAACATTGAAGTATGAGCTGAGTTCGACGTTTGCCTTTGCTCAACCGCCATATGTATTTTACTCTTGCAGATTTAATGGACACTGGATTTTTATTGCGGCATGTGACTTGAGCTGGTTAGCTCGTGATTCATGTAACGTGATTCAGTCAATGTAACCAAGTAACATCTTGTATAAAAATCTTGATATACCTGTATAGTATTTACGATCAATAATGATGTTTATTTAATACTACGTTATGAACCGGCTTTTGGTTTTCTAGCCCATCGTCCGATAACTTAATGCTAAACACAAACTCCAGACAACTTCAGCGAGAATTGATATCTGTATAAAGATTGTTTTTCAAAGATATGTAACATTTTACAACTTCTAAAGAACGTTATTCGGCGATGGCCTAGGAGGCGAAAGCCAGGTCGGAACAAACTATTAAATTAATATTATTGTGAAATGTAAGAAGTGTGTATTCAAGTTTTTAATATATCTATGTTCTTCCACATACCGACGGAATATGCAATGAACATTAACATATTCTTGTGAATCAGATATTTACAGTGTGGAAACCTAGGTCCAGTGTAAACAAACAAAGATCTGGCAACTGAGTGGCTGTTTATTAATCGAAGCTTGCTCATAGTTGCTGTTAATAACCATGTGCAAGACCGCCAACGGGTTTCCTACACGATAATGTGTTGTGTTTGTGGTGTTCCCACATTTTTGTTTAACCCCTCTACCTATAGCAAACGTCAGGAAATAAATAAAAAACTTACGAAATGATAGACGTACTTCCCGACATTGATTTATTTATTTCTTAGGAAAGGTACTTGAAATAGAATCCAGGCAGCTGAAAACAACGGTAGCCTTTATCAAGTTGCTGAAACCAGCCCGCGCATGTCCTTCGTGTTGCTGCTCGCCGAGTGAGCGATGGCAGTAGGCCGTTAGCCTTTGTAGTTCGTTCGGCGTCGGTAGCTCAGTGGTCTGACAAATTGAATCGCCCGTGCTCGTTCTTTGTCTGCGAGAGACTAATTGTGCCTCCCGTTTAATGAACGACAACACGGCGCCTGTGACGGCCTGCATTTTGTTTCTCTCCGCGCCGCTAGTGTAACACGGGGCGCCTCAAAGTAGACTACCCTCGCCACGCGATCAGTGCTCACCTCTGTCCTGTCATTGACGGCAATCCTCTCATCACAGAGCAACGGGAAACGCGGCTGAACTATCCTATCCACAGAGGTGGCGCGACGAGCATACAATATCGTCGTAGGTAACATCCCTTTCCCTCATAAAAAGGCGCAAGTGTTAGCGTGCAGTGACAGACAACAGAACATGTTCTCACCTTCGTTTGTAATTTAAATACTTATGGATAATTTGCGATCAGCTACAGAGAAACCTGTGACAGGTGAGAGGTATTACGTGTTAGTTTCTCTAACGCGTCGCTAATGGTGTTATGCTTGTAAGTAGGCTGTTTATGTTTTCTTATTGGCAACATTACGTAGCGCTCTGTTGTGCTGTGTGCAGTCTGTGGCTAGTTTGCATTGTTGTCTGCCATTGTAGTGTTGGGTAGCTGGATGCGAACAGCGCTATCTGTACTGTTATATTCTTTAATGATGTATTTTGTACCTTTGTTATTGTATTCTTATGTATAAAATTGGAATTGACACAAGTTCATCAAATTAAGTATCATTTCACTGCACACGTTTCCGTTGGTCATAATATATGTGAGAAGTAGGGACTGATAGTGTTTGCACGTGTGTTAATAATTCAGCAAGGGACTGGATAACAGCATTGCTGGTTCTAAAGACAATTAAAAAAAAAACTTTGTGAGTGCACAAGTGGTGGTTTATGGACTTGCTATATAGTACAAGACTCTTCGATGGTGACTGTGCACCTGCACAGTCGCAACAGATGGCTGCTGGCCGTCTCTACATAGACTACAGTGGATCTGCATCTTTGATGGCCCACCAATACCATTATTTCTACAAGGACTGCAGTGGGTCTGCACATCTGGTGGCCCACCAATAGCATAATCTCTACCAGGACTACAGTGGTTCTGCTCTGTGATGACCTACCTACTAGTATTCTTCAAAACTTCGAATGAGTCTGCTATGGGTTTGCTCTGTTGTGGCCCATTACTCGTCTGCATGTCGAGAGTCAGCACTGTCTTTCCGTTGGAAGGACAACACTATTTCTTCAAGACTGCATGGAAATCCTCTACTTCCGTGTGCATTTTCTTTTACTGCTCAGACTTTGAGAAAAACACTGCAATTTTACTGTGATGAATGATCAGGACTGTCTTTATGGACTGTGAGAAAATTTTAGCTTTTGACCAACATTGTATCAATAAGTGTGTGCATTTGATATCTTTGTTATTGTAATTACGAAAAGTTTTATCAAATCATTATTGGCCACTGCCCAAAACAATTTGTAAAATTTTTTGTGGGGAACATGGGGGGCTATGTAAGTAGGCTGTTTATGTTTTCTTATTGGCAACGTTACGTAGCGCTCTGTACGAAAATCACTGGCTGTGCTGTGTGCAGTCTGTGGCTAGTTTGCATTGTTGTCTGCCATTGTAGTGTTGGGCAGCTGGATGCGAACAGCGCGTAGCGTTGCGCAGTTGGAGGTGAGCCGCCAGCAGTGGTGGATGTGGGGAGAGAGATGGCGGAGTTTTGAAATTTGTAAGACTGGATGTCATAAACTGCTATATACATTATGACTTGTGAACACTATTGAGATAAATACATTGTTTGTACTCTATCAAAATCTTTCATTTGCTAACTATGCCTATTAGTAGTTAGTGCCTTCAGTAGTTTGAATCTTTTATTTAGCTGGCAGTAGTGGAGCTCGCTGTATTGCAGTAGTTCGAGTAACGAAGATTTTTGGTGAGGTAAGTGATTTGTGAAAGGTATAGGTTAATGTTAGTCAGGGCCATTCTTTTGTAGGGATTTTTGAAAGTCAGATTGCGTTGCGCTAAAAATATTGTGTGTCAGAATAAACACAGTCATGTATAATTGTTCTAAGGGGACATTTCATGCTTTCATATGAAATACTGCAATTCATTTGAGTTCAGCGTTCTACCAATAGGTGACGCTCATGGTAACTGTTAGAGAGAATGTATACAGAGAGAGTGGCCATAGGTGAAGCTGACAGTGACTGGTTGATTAGCTTTGGCAGAAAAATGGCCCCAAACGTCTCTCGCACTTTCTATGTTCGTCGTGCTTTTGAGTTGAGTTGAAGTTCAGAGGACTTTTGGAAACGGTTAAAAGGTATTTGAATTATTGAGAGACTTGTTATGCGTTGTGCATGCATGTTCGATTTAGTAGTATATCATTTTTAGTACGTAATTAGCGTTTGCGATCTTAAATACGAGTTGAAATAATGAAGTGTTTTGTGATGAAGTCGGTAGGCCTACATGTCTGAAGTAAACACGTTAGTAATTGTACAGTATTATTTTTGACGTCTGTAATTCGTTCTGCAGACGTTCGTAAACGATGCCAGGTTGTGCTGCATTTGGTTGTTCCACTAGAGGCGAAGGTGGATTTCGCATGTTAGCATTTCCGCGCAATGAAGAAAGACGAAAGCAGTGGGCAGTGTCAGTCAACAGGGCTGACATAAATCAAACAGGAGCCTTGTGGAAACCAACCAAGTACTCTTATATATGCGAAGTAAGTCGTTTTTGCTTTTTACTACATACAAAACAACTTGCAATATACATAGTTAAATTTGAAAACAGACCTGTACATGGGCTGTGTGAAAATTATTACAACACATTATTCTTATAAACGAAGGCATTTAACGAATGATTTCGCCATGTCTTGTGTTTTTGATTCGGTGAGTGTGTACTCCACTACTCCACTACTCCACTACTCCACTACTGGCCATTCAAAAGACCCGCCCGCAGTTTGGCAGAAAAATGGCCGCCGTATAGTCCGGTTGGCCACTCTCTCCCTATACAGGCTCTCTACTGTCTGTATGTTTACGAACGTCACGAATGATCTTCCGATCGGTGCAAGGGCAGTCACAATAGAAAAACTCCCGCAGTGATGCAGAACTTTTTTTAACGTGTATATGACGAGAGCTTGTACGATCTGCTCGTATAGCTTAACAAGAAGGGCGGTAGTTTGCCAGACAGATCGAATACGCACGGTGGATGTATGATATTGACCTGATACACCAGCCAAACTTAGTAAGGTTTATAAGCGGTTTCCACTCTCGATTAGACAAATCCAAGGTTGGTGCCATTCTCCATCTCATAAAATACGATACACAAACAGTTAAAATACGCTCACACGCAGGACGAGGATTCCACGTTCCAGAGACAGTTGGCGCTCTCCACTTCCCTCCAGCTTGTTAACTGACGACTATGACGACAGCAAGGGCAATCAGTCAGGAAGTTTAAAAATGGAAAATAAATTTGCCCAATCATGAAATTAGTGAACCCTGTACGGCGGGGTAAACGTCCTGAAAAACAGAGAAATAACGAGATGTTTTACGGTTTCTATCAGTTGACAGTTGTTAAAATATGGGCTTGTCTTCATCTTGATTGCATACAGGGTGTAGAAAAACAACCTGCTAGTAAGTATCATACATTCAAAGCAGGGAAGGCGACGTCGAATTGAGAAAAACATCTCAAATAGCCATTTCTCGGAAATACACTGTCACGGAGTTACTGCCATAAAACCTCGGCGAGCACGTGGAAAGTTTGTCCAGTAAGCGAACTGGTTCGTATGTGTTCACCAGTGTGGCTTTCCCCCTTTAACCTGCGCCTGTGTTGTAATGTGACTGTTTTGACGACACTGCACGTATTACGGAACAAGTGTTTATTCATGCACTCTGTACATCAGCAAAAAATTAGATTTCATTATTAATAGCTTTACATCTGCTGACACATGATCATCAGAGATGAGGAATCCCATGTGTCTAGCGTCGCAATACAAGCGCCGTGGGTTGTGAAAATGGCGCTGCACGTTTCCGTGGTGTCCGTCAGAATGTAACTCGAGAACAGAGCGGCGTGTTTTCGCTGGCAACTGTGCAACTGTGATGAACAATCCAGCCTGTTGGGAAGCCAGTGGGGCACCTGAGCTATGGCAACCCGCCAGGGGAGAGATGGTGTAACCATCTCGATGTCCTCTAGTTCTGTTGCAGTGGTTGCGTCCTGGATCCCTCAATGTTCCACTGGGATGGGTGCCTCCCATATGGCTACATCCCTGTCTTGGGGACTGACATCATACCGCCAATAGGGCTCCCACTGTTGAAGTTGTTGAAGCTGCACCAGCTGTTGGTCCAGCTCGGGGACTGGATTTGCAATCTCTGGAAAAGAAAATGTGAAAAGATTTGTTGATAGCAATACCTTAGAGTCTATGGGGATGGGGCTGGTTAATGTGTTTGCAGATTGTGGTTTTGGAGCTGGACCCATGACAGCGTCAGACCAGAAGGTGTTGGATACATGCCAGCACCCACCACTTTTTCCCCTGCTGAACACCGTCGTCCAAATTGAGCCTAAAACGATGGGGGTGGCTTACTGGCAGTGAGTTGCTGTGGGCGATTGGCTTTACTATCGACAGCTTGGTCTGCTGAGGGCAACTGCGAAGCTCTTTGGTTGGGCTGAGCCCATTGCGAGATATCAGACGATATAAAATGAAGAAAATTGTGAGAGTGTGTTCCTTATTGTATTTCTGCTATAGTTTGGCGATTTGTGTTTTAAAAGTATGCACAAACAATTCTGTCATGCAGGTAGTAAGGTAACCATAAGCACACACTGATTCTGATGTCTTACACAAAACTGTTACAAGTCCACAGAAAAAAATGGGGGACCATTGTCTATGAAAATCATGGCTAGTAAATTCTCAATGTGGAATTTTCCGCCAAAGCTCGATTAGTTTTCCCATGACTATGTACCACATGCTAGAGACAGATAGAAGTTTGCTATATATGCACTGATGAATATTAGCCATTATATACCCATGATATGGCTTGCGAAGTCTAAATGGATTCATAACCATGGCTGTGTAGGAGGAGGCCACTGGAAGTTCATCTTTACTGTGGCTGCCTGGCATTGTTGGCAAAGGCGGCAGTTGGCGAGGGCGTGCTTGATATCTTTGTCGATATCTCGCAAAAATAAATTCTCTCACGCCTATAATCTTATCAAGGCAAAGGAGCAGATCCAGCGTGCGTCATTGCAAGACTTTGGGAACGATAAATCTCTTTTTGCCATTTTCCCCCTGAAGGTTGTGGAACCTTAAAAACGTCCCGCTTCATCTGAGGTTTGCTCATTCCATTTGGTGGTAAGCGAGATCTACAGGGGGATTCTTTTCCGTTTCTTTCGATTCGGTTATTGTCATGGTTTTCTTTTTACGATTCTCTTGGGACTTCTGTCATCTTTTAGATGAGGGTGTCATCGTTATACGCTACTTTCAGGCAGGAAGATAGGGGACATTTATTATTTACCGTAATAGGAATTAATCACAATTAAAGGTCTGTTGTCCTCACCTGGTAACGGGCACTGCAGCACTCTGATAAAGTGAAGCTAAGGTTAGTTCTAATTGTAAACTCTATCTTCTTTAGACTCAAGTGCTTTTCACGTGGATATGTGGCTTTATGGTCACGAAAATAGTTGTGATTCATTAATAAATAAATTTATGGCAGCTTTTGCGGTTTTGTTAGAGGAAATAAAAACAGAGAGTTTATGTCACCAGTACCAGTATAACACAACATTCTAACTACTGATTAAATTTCTGACAGCTGGCTACCAGTGTGTGATGCAAGGTTAACACATCGCATAGAAAGCTGTTGCTTGGTATTAATTGGACGATGGATTTAGCGAGAATGGGAAATAGGGCGGCCGCTTTAGTTGATTTCAGGTCTACATGAAAACACACCTTTGCTGCTGCGTCAAAAGCCGTGGCCTGACCTGCCGGAATGTGCAAAAGAAAACCACATTCACGTATTGCGTCGCAGAGCGCTACTGTCATATATATACAACAACAAAAACCAAGGACCACCCCTGAAAGTGTAGTGCCGTGTTCTGTGGAACATCCACTCGAAGTATGCAAAAGGGACATCTCTGGTTTGCGGTTGGCCGGGATGATTAGCCATTGGTGTAGAGATAATTGTAGCAGTGATGCGAGGGCCTCCTCCTCTGTCTGGCTGTAGTTAGATTTGGCTGTCGTTAGAGTTACTGAAACGAAGGCGATGGGCATTCCATACAATATGCCTTGTGACGTATAACCACTGTGATAATGTAATATAATCTGATGCGTCCGCAGCCACTATTAGGAATTTCTGTAGCTAATTAGCTGTCAGACAGGTCAGCCGGAGGAGATCTATCAAGGGTTTCTGGCAGCCAGACTAACAATGCCACTTTGTGTTTTTGCAGAAGGGGGTGCTGGAGATGGCTGTGGCGTGGGGAATAAATTTATGATTACAATTTAATTGTCCAAAAACTGATTTTCATTATTTGGCATAAACGCATGCCGGCAATTTTTGAATGGCCTCGGTACCTCGAGGTGTTGAGCGGTTCCATCAAGTGCTAAACTTTTGTCTGGGGTATTCTGCGTGTCAGACAAAACCATGCCTCTCTCTCTGTTGCACTTGATGTTGGCATTTTCCAAAAAAGTTCGGAAATTTGTGGTAAATTCCAACGAGACCAAACTCCTGACGTCATCGGTCCCTAGGCTTACACACCACTTAATCTAACGTAAAGTTACGCTGCGGACACACACATCCATGCCCAAGGGAGGACTCGAACCTCCGACGGGGGAGCCGCACCAATCGTGGCATTTTCCAAAAGTTGATACTGTATTTTCTGATTCGGCAATAGATTCCTTGCGTTCCTTTCCATGATAATAATGTCTCCTAAATATTTCACAGTTCCCAGGTCGCCATTTGTCACCTGTTCCAAGTACTACTGGAAAACGGCGGGGTCGCTTGAAATCCCAAATGGCAACATGCTGTACCAGAATAACCAGAACAGAGTATTGATCAATAGGATGCCTCTGCCCCTCTCCCCTCTCTATCCAATAATTTGGTTGTGAGGGCTGCTCCTTTATAGTGGACGGTAGCACTGAAGTTGTCATTGAGATCGATGACTGTGTTTCCTACGCGACCATCGACCTGATTAGCAAGGAACGTGATTCATCCGACTAGGAAAAACGTTTCCATTGATGTACTGTCCAATATCGATGATTTCAGATCCTCTGCAACGATGTTGAATCGTCATGAGAACACGTTAATGTTGCTTTCAGTAGAATCCCAAATTCTCTACTGTGCGATGAACCATGTGCTGCAAAACACTTACGCGTATAAAACCATTGCACTCTGTCCTCAGACCTGTCAAAGATCGCCTCCTATTCTACTTTACAGAGTGTGCAATTCTCCGATATACACGTCCTGGAATGAGAACGTATGTCCAACACCTTGTCACCTACTCGAGATCTCACCATAGATGTTCGCGACAGTAGCATGCGATCCGTTACACCGTTTCTGAGGTGTCCTTTCCCAGGGGGTGGGTCGTAACAATGCAGTCCTTGTCAAACTCGCTTACCGCCAAGTGGCATTAAATCTCGTGGTCGACAGTGATCATAATACTTTAGCTTGTAAATGAGAGAAAGCCAGTGGGACACTACTAATAATTACGGAATGGCGTCACAACAACAAGCTAAAAAAAAACCAACATACATATTACTGAAAGTATCACTCCAGAGGAATCATTCAGTTAAAATAGGGGATACAAACATCAAAGGTTCATATGATATAGGTTATCTTGGTGCAGAAATAGATAAGAAATTGGATTTCTACGGGCAACATAAGGCTAACAAAAGACAAAGCAAAAAAAAAAAAAAAAAAAAAAAAAAAACTACACAAACCGGTAAGGCTACCTCTACCATTCGTACGGACATACCACCGTGCACTCTTCTAATCAGTACCAGTACGCGGCTTCGCAGCTAGCACGTGGGCGTATAGACTGAGCCTGGTGACCAACAAAGCACCAGTCAGACGACACTTCACCTTAAAGGTTGTCGTTTGGATGCGTGGCAAGGTGACTGGGATGCTAGTTGTAAGGAACGTTGACTGTAAGACTTCCTTCCTTACATAAGACATACATATCACATGCACTTACAGCGCGTCAGTCTGAGACAGACGCCTACTACATGGACATGTGATTAATAAGGTTCCCCAGAACACACTGTTTTATTCCGCGGGCAGTACGAGAATAACAATAATTTTGTTGTTTTAAAAAGACTGTAAGCAGATGATAGGGCACAGGAGAGATTTATTAACGTCATCACCGATTGTGACTGGTAGTGAATACCTCGGAATGATTTCTTCGAGTTGTTGACCACCAGTTACAACAAAATTACAACTACCCTTATACTGCACAGAAATAGAAACACACTGAACTGTAATAAGAGACCATGAACAGTGGGCACATTTAATGCATTAACATACACTATTTCAAACCAACACATGTAGAGTATTTGCAGACACATGCCTATATACAACATAACAACAGTCTTCATAGGATGGACAGCGTTATCTTCATTGACATAGACAACCGTGATACTGAAGAGGATGAGGAGGAGTAATACGAGAGGTAACAATAAATAAGACACCTAGAATCATGAATGAGTCATAAAAAGGCCAAAATGCACTGACAAATTACACATATCAGTCAGATAAAAATTAAGGATAGCAAATACTAAAGTAAATGTAGTGGAAGGTGCTTGCAATCTAGCCAAGAAAGCAGTAAGTGCTGTTCGTGGATGAATACCTAATGTTAATGCATATTATTAACAATACCATTTCGCTGCTACTAACTAAAAACCATTTTGTTGTGACTGGCGGTCAACAGCTTGGAGAAACCACTCTCAAGTGTTCACCGCCAGTCACAATAGGTGATGCCACTAATAGATCGCTCCTCTGTCCTATCATCCTTTTACATTGTTTTTAAATCAACAAAATTGTATGTACATTTGAATCTCAAAATCTTGTTTTAAAAAAGTACACTAAAGCGCCAAAGAAGCTGGTATAGGCTTACGTATTCAAACGCAAGGATATGTAAACAGGCAGAACACGGTGCTGCGGTTGGCAAATACTATATAAGACAACAAGTGTCTGGCGCATTTGTTTGATCGGTTACTGATGCTACAATGGCAGGTTATCAAGACCTATAGTGCGCGCACGAGCGATGGTACAGAGCATCTCCGAAGTAGCGATGAAATGGGGTTTTCCCATACGACCATTTCAAAAGTGCATCGTAAATATCAGTAAACGGGTAAAATATCAAATCTCCCAACATCGCTACGGCCGGTAAAAGATCCTACAAGAACAGGACCAACGATGACTGAAGAGAATCGTTCAACGTGACAGAAGTGCACCCTTCCCCAAATTGCTGCAGTTTTCAATTCTGTGCCATCAAAAAGTGATAGTATACAAACAATTCAAAGAAACATCATCGATATGGACTTTGACAGCCGATGGCCCATACCCTTGATGACCGCACGACACAAAGCTACACGCTTCGCCTGAGCCCGTCAACATCGACATTGAACTGTGGGTGACTGGAAACGCCTCGTTGGAAGAGTCTCGTTTCAAATTGTATCGAACAGATGGACGGGTTTGGAGACAATCTCGTGAATTCATGGACCCTGCGTGTCAGCAGGGGAGTGTTCAAGGTGGTGGAGGCTCTGTAATGGTGTGGGGCTTGTGCAGTTGGAGCGATGTGGGACTGCTGATACGTCTAGATACGACTCGGACAGGTGACACGATCATGTCCATTGTGCATTCCGATGGACCTGGGCTATTCCACCGGGACAATGCGACACCCCACACATCCAGAATTTCTACTGAGTTGCTCCAGGAGCACTCTTCTCAGTTTAAGCACTTCCGCTGACCGCCAAATTCCCCAGACATGAACATTATTCAGCATATCTGGTATGCCTTGCAACGTGCTGTTCACAAGATGTCTCCATCCTCTCGTACTCTTGCGGATTTATGAACAGCCCTGCAGGAGTCATGGTGTCAGTTCCCTCCAGTACTACTTTAGACATTAGTCGAGTCCATGCCATGTCGTGCTGCGGCTCTTGTGCGTGCTCGCGGGGACCGTACACGGTATTAGGCAGGTGTACCAGTTTCTTTGGCTCTTCAGTGTATTTATTCCGTGTTAAACGTTGCAGATAAAAACCAAACAGAAAACTACGAGGGCAGTTCAATAAGTAATGCAACACATTTTTTTTCTGAAACAGGGGTTGTTTTATTCAGCATTGAAGTACACCAGGTTATTCCCCAATCTTTTAGCTACACAACACTATTTTTCAACGTAATCTCCATTCAATGCTACGGCCTCACGCCACCTTGAAATTAGGGCCTGTATGCCTGCACGATACCATTCCACTGGTCGATGTCGGAGCCAACGTCGTACTGCATCAATAACTTCTTCATCATCCACGTAGTGCGTCCCACGGATTGCGTCCTTCATTGGGCCAAACATATGGAAATCCGACGGTGCGAGATCGGGGCTGTAGGGTGCATGAGGAAGAACAGTCCACTGAAGATTTGTGAGCTCCTCTCGGGTGCGAAGACTTGTGTGAGGTCTTGCGTTGTCATGAAGAAGGAGAAGTTCGTTCTGACTTTTGTGCCTACGAACACGCTGAAGTCGTTTCTTCAATTTCTGAAGAGTAGCACAATACACTTCAGAGTTGATCGTTTGACCATGGGGAAGGACATCGAACAGAATAACCCCTTCAGCGTCCCAGAAGACTGTAACCATGACTTTACCGGCTGAGGGTATGGCTTTAAACTTTTTCTTGGTAGGGGAGTGGGTGTGGCGCCACTCCATTGATTGCCGTTTTGTTTCAGGTTCGAAGTGATGAACCCATGTTTCATCGCCTGTAACAATCTTTGACAAGAAATTGTCACCCTCAGCCACATGACGAGCAAGCAATTCCGCACAGATGGTTCTCCTTTGCTCTTTATGGTGTTCGGTTAGACAACGAGGGACCCAGCGGGAACAAGCCTTTGAATATCCCAACTGGTGAACAATTGTGACAGCACTACCAACAGAGATGTCAAGTTGAGCACTGAGTTGTTTGATGGTGATCCGTCGATCATCTCGAACGAGTGTGTTCGCACGCTCCGCCATTGCAGGAGTCACAGCTGTGCACGGCCGGCCCGCACGCGGGAGATCAGACAGTCTTGCTTGACCTTGCGGCGATGATGACACACGCTTTGCCCAACGACTCACCGTGCTTTTGTCCACTGCCAGATCACCGTAGACATTCTGCAAGCGCCTATGAATATCTGAGGTGCCCTGGTTTTCCGCCAAAAGAAACTCGATCACTGCCCGTTGTTTGCAACGCACATCTGTTACAGACGCCATTTTAACAGCTCCGTACAGCGCTGCCACCTGTCGGAAGTCAATGAAACTATACGAGACGAAGCGGGAATGTTTGAAAATATTCCACAAGAAATTTCCGGTTTTTTCAACCAAAACTGGCCGAGAAAAAAAAAGTGTTGCATTACTTATTGAACTGCCCTCGTACAAAAAAGACGACAAACTGGAACTGTAATATGTACGACCTGTTTAAAAAATATCAGGTAACAGATCTTTAAATTTTCAGTAAATTAATGAACAGTGTATGAAAGTGACATGCTGAGTATGCCGAACTACGAACGCGAAAGCAGACTATCTCAAGACGGGGAGGTTGCAATAACGACGATTCGAACGATGAAAAGACTAGCCGAAGCCTGACAAGCAAAGCACTGGAAGTGGGTTAGCTGTGAATGGTGGAGCGGATCGCTCCCGGGCGCCTCGCCGTATCGGCGTCCAGCTGACGTGTCCCCCGCGGCGGCGATAAGGTCCCAAGTGGAGCGCGCAGAAAGTGGCTTTCGACGGCCTTGCCTTGCCTTGCGGCCAGACCGAGACAATGCGTCACCTGGTCTCCGCCGTCCGACAGCCGCTGCCCCACTTGTGGTTGCACTCTCCTGACAGCGGGGGGCCCCGGGCGCTCACATCGCGCTCACAATCACTGCAGCCGGAGGGCAGTCTGCACTAGGGTGACCAACTCTCCCGGATTTGATTTCCCGCGATCTCCCGTATTTAGCGAGATTTTTTTATAATCTCCCGGCTCCCGTATTTTCAGGCTCAGTGGCCGTTTATCTCCCGTTTTCAACTGTATTTTTCTTATCACGTACCGGTGTGTAAAAATACTTGTCAATCATTTAAATTTTGCACGCATTGTCAGGATTCGTTCGTAGACAGCAGAGACTACTGATCCTATATCGATCTTCGACCATAGATGTCGACATTATGTCTATCGAAAGTGCGTAGTAATTAGTAATCCGCAATTTTCTGAGTTAACATCTTGTATTTGCTTGTAGGTCACATAAGCAAGGCAAATGATGTAACTGCTTCATCCAAAATAACTACGTTCTTCATCTCTCCTCACTTGAGCAAAGGCTTAACAAACGAAGATGTGAAAACCATTGCTGGTGAATTTTTATTAGTCTACCACACAGTGCAACACAATCTAACCTATAGGAGCTTGGAGTGTGCTACCAAACTTTCGAGAAACGTCTTCAGTGAATCTAATGTGTCAAAGAAAATATCTTGCGGGCGAACTAAAGCTGAAATGATGATAATGACAACTTCCCGTAAAATCCCTCTTAGATTTAGTGATAAGATGGCCCAGTGGCTATCGCGTCAAAAACAGAACACAGATCGAGTCCGAAAACAGCAAGAAGATGTACTGAACTGTGGAAAAAAGAAGCAAAATCGAAACAGTGAAACGTACAAGGTGAAGATCTGCAATATCGAGCGAATTGTATGAACCACGGTGTCGTGGTTCTGTGGTCATCGTGTTGAATTGCAAAGTGAGAGATCCGTATTCAAACCACCTTCATTTCAGAACGTTATGAACTGTCCGTCCGGTCACTGACGTGTCTCTTCGCTGTGTTCAAATTCGTGTCTGTGTCCTGGTACAACGTCCGTTTGCAACTGCGAAGTGTAAGGAATGGACCTCCAGACGTACGTACCCCCTATCTATTCTACACAAGTACTACATGTTACGACACTTGCGTTCCGTTTTGGAAATTTCGACTCTTGAATTCCTTTGTTGTAACAGAATTCATACCCGTTCATTTGTTGTTTTAGTTTCTGTGGGAGGTCTATGCGGCACTTCGCCTGCTGCCATCATGTACATTGAACAAAAAAAAAAAAAAAAAAAAAAAAAAAAAAAGAAGGAAAACGGTTCAAATGGCTCTGAGCACTATGGGGCTTAACTTGTGAGGTCATCAGTCCCCTAGAACTTAGAACTGCTTAAACCTAACTAATCTGAGGACATCACACACATCCACGCCCGAGGCAGGATTCGAACCTGTGACCATAGCGGTCGCGCGGTTCCAGACTGAAGCGCCTAGAACAGCTTTTCTTGCAATGGTTATATATTCCTACGACATGATTCACATTCTGTAACCAACGTATAGTACCACCATTGCCAAGACTACAGAACGAGAACAAACACATCAATGACGAGACGGAAAGTTCATCAGTTTGGACATGCATCTCCCGGTTTGTAGTTCACCACCATGACCACACTACCACGACAGCATGGTTCATGTAGATCGCTCGATGTCGCACATCTTGAGCCTCGTCCGGCCCCGGTAGCTGAGTGGTGCCGGCACGGTAGCTCAGCGTGTTCGGTCAGAGCTGGCTGGCCTCTGCAATAAAAAAAAAAAAACTGAGTGAAAATATTAACAACGAACTTCAACGTATGTCATGTGACGTCCGCTACGACGAAATACAAAAAAAAAAAAAAAAAAGTGGTCAGCGCGACAGACTGTCAGTCCCACGGGCCCGGGTTCGATTCCCGGCTGGGTCGGAGATTTTCTCCACTCAGGGACTGGGTGCTGTGTTGTCCTACTCATCATCATTTCGTCCCCATCGACGCGCAAGTCGCCGAAGTGGCGTCAAATCGAAAGACTTGCACCACACCAGGCGAGCGGTCTAGCCGATGGGAGGCCCTCGTCACACGACATTATTATCTTGAGCTTCGACCGTTCACTATTTGTATTTTGCTTCATTTTCCACTGCTCAGCATACCTTCTTCGTGTTTCCATGTTTGATGTGTGTTCAGTTTTAACGGGCTATCCACTGGGCCATTTTCCACTAAATCTGAAGGGGGTGAGACGGGGAGTTTCCCTTGTCAACGCCACACCTGCGGTTGCAAATGAAATGTTGAGTAATCAGTAACAAGGCATAAATGCTCTCTGTCCAGTAACTCAGTGATAACGCTACTAGCGAAAGGTAGGATGGTAGAGAGAGGACTGAAATGTTAAATTCTGGTATTATTTCAGTGAGTAAGACTTGTGTGGTTGCTGCTTTCAGTCATTGCATGAACACCAACGTGATAGATAACGAGGTAAGTGTCCACGACATAGAAAGCAAACTAAAATCGCTCAACAGAGTATAGATGACCGGACCTGATGGCATACCTGTACGATTCTACATACAGTATGCGAAACAAGTTCGCTCCCCTTCTGCCAGCGCTTTACTCTTGGTGGCTGGAACAACGAACGGTAACAAACGATTGAGAAAGGTGATTTTGTTGTCCTCATCATCACTTCACCATCGCCGGCGTGCAAGTTGCCGAAATAGCGTCAAATAAAAAGAGTTGCAGCACGCTGCGAACTGTGTAGGAACGGAAGCCAGACAAAAACTGCCATACCCAATATTTGAATAGGTTCGGGACCAAGTTGTCTGATCGCTAGAACAACAGGGCACAGATAAACACACCAACTGTGTCTGAGTTAAGCGTTTCTTTAGATGTGGTACAGTAGGAGAGACGTTTACCAGATCTTTCTTCCTAATGGAATACTGATTGTTGTCGCTAATATTACATTAATATTTGTCAAAGTCCCACATATGTTATGTCGTTTAAGTGATTTTTGACGTCTTTCCGATGTCATAGAAAAATATATGTACATGCACGTCGTATATTCACTCCGAGTTATTAACGGCCTCGCCGTGTAAGGAAATAATTTTAGAAAAAGTTTGTGTACCTTTTAAATGCTATGAGTAGAGTTATCTTCATGTTGGTAGCTTGGCTATTCCGTTTACAGATGCCAAAAAAGAGCGATTGTATCAGATAGCGTGCTTGCTGTAACACTAGTATCTCGAAAGCTTGGTATGTTCTGTTACTGAGACAAGAGTTGCCGGAACGACCAGAAATAATTCCATTCTACTTACAGGAAAATCTTTTCTCTGACTTCATGTTCTACAAATTTCAATTCTTTTCACTTCAGACTTGTTAATCACGGATTTTGATTAGACATGTTGAGAAGATAATGAAAGAGGGTTGTATACGTGGAAGAGGCCTGGAGACACTGGAAGGTTTCAGATTGGTTATATAATGGTAACACAGAGATTTCAGAACGAGACTTTAAGTTGCAAGATATTTCCAAGGACAGATATGGAGTCTGAGCACAATTTATTAGTTATGAACTATACATTAAAACTGAAGAAACTGTAAAAAGGTAGGAATTTAAGGAGATGGAAACTGGACAAACTGGAAGAACCAGACGTTGTAGAGACTTTCAGAGAGAGCATTAGGGAACGGTTAACAAGACCAGGGGAAAGAAATGCAGTAGAAGAAGAATGGGTAGCTTTGAGAGATCAAATAGTGAAGGCAGCAGAGGATAGGATCAAGTAGGTAAAAAGACAAGGGCTAGTAGAAATCCTTGGGTAAAAGAAGAGATATTGAATGTAATAGATGAAAGGAGAAAATATTAAAATGCAGTAAGCGAAGCAGGCGAAAAAGAATACAAACGTCTCAAAAATGAGATCGACAGGAACTGCCAAATGGCTAAGCAGGAATGGCCAGAGGACAAATGTAAGGATGTAGAAGCGTGTATCACTATGGGTAAGATAGATACTGCCTATAGGAAAATTAAAGAGACCATTGGAGAAGAGAGAACCATCTGTATGAATATCAAGAACTCAGATGGAAATCCAGCCCCTAACGAAGAAGGGAAAGCATAAAGGTGGAAGGAGTATATAGGGGATCTATAAAAGGGCGATGTACTTGAGGACAATATTATGGAACTGGAAGAGGACGTAGATAAAAATGTAATGGGAGATATGATACTGGCTGAAGGTTTTAACAGAGTACTGAATGACCTAAGTCAAAACGAGGTCCAGGGAATGGACAACACTCTGTTAGAACTATTGATAGCCTTGGGGGAGCAAGCCATGACAAAACTCTTCCATCTTGTGAGCAGGATGTATAAGACAGACGAATACCCTCAGACTTCAAGAGGAACATAATAATTCCAATTCCAAAGAAAGAATTTGCTGACAGGCGTGAAAATTACAGAACTATCAGTTTAATAAGTCACGGTTGCAAAATACTAATTCTTTAAAGACGAATAGAAAAAATGGTAGAAGCCGACCCCGGGGAAGATCAGTTTGGATTCCATAGAATTGTTGGGACACGTGAGGCATTACTGACCCTACGACTTACCTTGCAAGATAGGTTAAGGAAAGGCAAACCTACGTTTCTAGCATTTGTAGACTTAGAGACAGCTTGTCAATTTTGATTGGAATACTCTCTTTTAAATTCTGAAGGTGGTAGGGGTCAAATACAGGGAAAGAAAGGCTGTTTACAATTTGTACAGAAACCAGATGGCAGTTATAAGAATCGAGCGACACGAAGGGGAAACAGTGGTTGAGAAGGTAATGAGACAGGTTTGTAGCCTATCTCCAATGTTGTTGAATTTGTATATTGAGCAAGCAGTAAAGAAACAAAAGAAAAATTTGGAGTAGGAATTAAAGTCCATGGAGAAGAAACAAAAAGTTTGAAGTGCCGACGATAATGTAATTCTGTCAGAGACAGCAAAGGATTTGGAAGAGCAGTTGAATGGAATGGGCAGTGTCTTGAAAGGAGGATATACGATGAACATCTACATAAGCAAAACGACAATAATGGAATGTAGTAAAACTAAATCAGGTAATGCTGAGTGTGTTAGATTAGGAAATGAGACACTTAAAGTAGTACCGAGCGAGGTGGCGCAGTGGTTAGACACTGGACTCGCATTCGGGAGGATCACGGTTCAATCCCGCGTCCGGCCATCCTGATTTAGGTTTTCCGTGATTTCCCTAAATCACTCCAGGCAAATGCCGGGATGGTTCCTCTGAAAGGGCACGGCCGACTTCCTTCCCCATCCTTCCCTAATCCGATGAGACCGATGACCACGCTGTCTGGTCTCCTTCCCCAAAACAACCAACCAACCAACTTAAAGTAGTAGGTGAGTTTTGCTATTTGGAGAGCAAACTAACTGATGGTCGAAGTATGGAGGATATAAAATGTAGTCTGGCAATGTCAAGAAAAGCATTTCTGAAGAAGAGAAATTTGTTAACATCGAGTATAGATTTAAGCGTCAGGAAGCCGTTTCTGAAAGTATTTGTATGGAGTGTAGCCATGTATGGAAGTGAAACGTGTGCGATAAATAGTTTAGACAAGGAGAGAATAGAAGCTTTCGAAATATGCTGCTACAGAAGAATGCTGAAGTTTAGATGGGTAGATCAAGTAACTAATGAGGAGGTACTGAACAGAATTGGGGAATTTGTGGCCAAACTTGACTAGAAGAAAAGATCGATTGGCAGGACACGTTTTGAGGCATCAAGAGATCACCTATTTAGTATTGGAAGGAAGCGTGGAGGGTAAAAATCGTAGAGGGAGCTCAAGCGATGAATACACTCAGCAGATTCAGAAGGCTGTAGGTTGCAGTAGTTACCCGGACATGAAAGGCCTGCACGGGATAGAGAGTAGTATGGAGAGCTGCATCAAAGCAGTCTCTGGACTGAAGATCACAACAACAGTAACAGCAACAACAACAACGAGCAGCAGAGCATCCAGTCCTGAGTACCTGGCAAGCAGCTTTTCAAGCGACGGTGCCCAGTTTCCGAGAAAATGAGTGTTGAAGTTTTATGGGTACCTCTTGTACCTGTAACTTTATTCATGTACCGGCCAACCGAGCATACTGCAGTGGTTGTAGTTAACGTCTATCACGTTGGCGGTACATGTTCAAACTATGTCTATGTTTCTTTTTTCAGTTTTGTCGTGTAGAACATCATTAATTGTATATGTCATTCAATATATTAAAAATAGAAATTTCGTTAATTACAGCAAACTTTCTTGAAATGTGCATTCCGTTTGTTAAAGAATCTATTTACTCGTTGTAGCTTGCGTAGTTTGCTATATTAGAAAATATTTACTGCTGGTACTTGTAGGAGTAACAGTGTCACAAATTCGTAGAGCACCAAGAACATTTAATAAAAGCTTGTCTTACAGGCTCACGGATTTTTCAGAATCGATAACGGAAAACACAGTCCCTTTAGGTTGTTCTTTCTTCTGTCAATTTCGGTGCTAACGATACTTATTGGATCATTCGTGTCAAAAGAGGTGCACTAATTGATGCTGAATTAAAGAATTTATTTTTATGGAAACTTTTCTCGAAGTGATTTCTATATTAATCTTTAGGAAGTCGAGACATTTTGAAATTTTTTCATGAAAATTTTAACCTGTCCGTAAAAGTAAACATTATAGGGTTGACAAAGTGGAGTGCATTTGGGAAAGATAATTTGTACGGCGCGGTTGCATGCCTTTCTTTAATTTATAAAGATTTGATCATAAAATATCTAATCGGTTAGCCCTTTCCACGAACCAGTCATGTAGAGAATTTTTTCTTGTTCCACATACGGAAAAATGACAGATTAAAAAAAAGAAAAAAAACTTGATCGTATAGCACTTTCTCAAACTTCCCTTATTTCGTGCAGGTCACAATTTTGTTTTGTAATGTATGAGTCAGGTCGTCAACTCTTTTTTTATTTGAACAACCCGACCGAATATCCTGGATGGTCCTTGCATACATAAAGAAAATACAGGAATATCTTTCCTGGCGCAGTTACAGTAAATTGTGCTGCAAATGAATGACTAGTCTTGTTCAAATCTTTTTTTGCACAACAACGGTTCCACTCCTTGTTGCCCAAGGGATATATCTGATGATATTGTACGCCGATTTGTACTGGCATCCGGTTTGGTCGGTGTTAATTATATAATCTAGGACAAAATTAGGGACAAGTGGGTTCGTCTGTATCTGGAATCCTCGAGCAGCTGCTAATACTTCATCCATCGTTGTAAGCTCTTTGGAGCAGTTCAGATATTTAAAACTGTAACTACGAACAAGAAAAAACATCTACTTTTGAAGAGAGAGTGCTATAATGGTTGATTTATAAACGAAATTACTACGGCGAAAATGACTATTTTTCACTAATTCCGCGTGACATGTACTATTTAATGAAATTGATTATATATATATAATCTGACAGATACAGTATATAGTCATGAAAAATTTCGACATCGATTTTCGCGGAAAATCATGCCGTAGCATGAAAAGCCACCCGACAGGTAAATAGGACACGCCCCTCTACAACACACCTAAGACTCATCAAAATCGTCGAGCAACACATCTGATCATCCCCTTGTAGGAGTTAATCAGGAGATGATTGTAGCAGAATTGAGTATCATGGTGCTACAAGCTGGCATAAAATGCCTTTTCTGTGCAATCTGCTGTGCGATGGGTGGATGTATCAGCGTCATATTGCCTCTTCTATATTCCGATAATGATCTCTCTCTCTCTCTCTCTCTCTCTCTCTCTCTCTCTCTCTCTCTCTCCTAGGAAATCTTTATTCATTCGAACAAATCACAAGTACACTACTGGCCATTAAAATTGCTACACCACGAATACGACGCGAAATTTAACCGACAGGACGAGGATGCTGTGATATGCAAATGATTAGCTTTTCAGAGCATTCACACAAGGTTGGCACCGGTGGCGACACCTACAACGTGCTGACATGAGGAAAGTTTCCAACCGATTTATCATACACAAACAGCAGTTGACTGGCGTTGCTTGGTGAAACGTTGTTGTGATGCCTCGTGTAAGGAGGATAAATGCACACCATCACGTTTCCGACTTTGATAAAGGTCGGATTATAGCCTATCGCGATTGCGGTTTATCGTATCGCGACATTGCTGCTCGTGTTGGTCGAGATCCAATGACTGTTAGCAGAATATGGAATCGGTAGATTCAGGAGAGTAATACGGAACGCAGTGCTGGATCCCAACGGCCACGTATCACTAGCAGTCGAGATGTCAGGCATGAGTCAACAGCTGGGGACGTTTGTAAGACAACAACCATCTGCACGAACAGTTCGACGACGTTTGCAGCAGCATGGGCTATCAGCTCGGAGACCGTGGCTGCGGTTACCCTTGACTCTGCATCACAGACAGGAGCGCCTGTGATGGTGTACTCAACGACGAACGTGGGTGCACGAATGGCAAAACATCATTTTTTCAGATGAATCCAGGTTCTGTTTACAGCATCATGATGGTCGCATCCGCGTTTGGCGACATCGCGGTGAACGCACTCTGGAAGCGTGTATTCGTCATCGCCATACTGGCGTATCACCCGGCGTGATGGTATGGGGTGCCATTGGTTACACGTCTCGGTCATCTATTGTTCGCATTGACGGCACTTTGAACAGTGGACGTTACATTTCAAATGTGTTACGACCCGTGGCTCTACCCTCCATTCGATCCCTGCGAAACCCTGCATTTCAACAGGATAATGCACGACCGCATGTTGCAGGTCCTGTACGGGCCTTTGTGTATACAGAAAATGTTCGACTGGAGCCCTGGCCAGCACATTCTCCAGATCTCTGACCAATTGAAAACTTCTGGTCAATGGTGACCGAGAAAGTGGCTCGTCACAATACAATGAACTGTGGTATCGTGTTGAAGCTGCATGGGCAGCTGTACCTGTACACGCCATCCAAGCTCTGTTTGACGCAATGCCCAGGCGTATCAGGGCCGTTATTACGGCCAGAGGTGGTTGTTCTCGGTACTGATTTCTCAATATCTATGCACCCAAATTGCGTGAAAATGTAATCACATTTCAGTTCTAGTATAATATATTTGTCCAATGAATACCCGTGTATCATCTGCATTTCTTGTTGGTGTAGCAATTGTAACGACCAGTAGTGTATTTGTCTGTATAATCAGTTCAGCTGTCACAGCATGCAGCTTTAAAAAATACGACTACCACGGCAGTAATATTATATGGGGACAGACTGAACCGGTTATACTTTGCAATAATTGTGAAGTGATTAATTGAACAGACATCTCAGCTTTGAAAAAATGTTGACAGTTATCAATTCGACCGCTCTGTCAGTTACTTAGGAACCTCAGAAAATAGGCACTAGGTAGTCATTTCAAAATATTCGTTTAAATAAAAGCTGCAGGATCACAGTCGGTCGGTCGTACACAGTGCGTTTCTCTTTAGAGTGAGACAAGGCGGCGGTGCGCGTGTGGCCGCCAGCCCCCTGTGGCGGCTGTGCTGTGGAGCTGGGCGGCAGCATCTTCCTCGGATTACGCTGTGCGCCGCTGAGCGTCCGTGACACATGACTCATATCGCGCCGGGATCGGACCTACACGAGCGTGGAAGTCGGCGCATTCTTCAGCGTAAAAACTCTGCACGACCGGTTCTGGCCGCCTCGGGTGGCACGGGCCAGCCGGCTGCGCTCGCTGCCGCTCTGCGAAGAGCTCAAGCGTGTCGCAAATGGGCATTACAGTGGTGTGCTACGCGAAGGTTGTGTTCTCACGATTGAGGAATATTAGAATCACCTCGTCACAGTTACATCGTGGGATACGCGTCGTTGTCCCTGTTGTGGCAGCAGTCAATTAGTACTTTATGGCACGCTCGAAATTGTCAGTTTCTCCAAAGGTGAGTGGGTAACTGTGGATGACAAATTCACTAAAATCAACAGCATACTGTTGAACTCCCGCAAAGAGTGTCAATAAGAACCACCCCTGTCCGTTAACTCTTACGTAGACTCAAAGTCCAAACAACACAGTGAAATGAACACTTTTTATATATCACACATAAGAGAATTAAATGATCACTTTGATGCAGAGTCCAAGCCAAAAGACTTAAAGACTCACTTAGTGGCGAAGTTAGAAATAAGAGGAGGAGGAGGAGGAGGAGGAGATTAGTGTTTAACGTCCCGTCGACAACGAGGTCATTAGAGACGGAGCGCAAGCTCGGGTGAGGGAAGGATGGGGAAGGAAATCGGCCGTGCCCTTTCAAAGGCACCATCCCGGCATTTGCCTGAAGCGATTTAGGGAAATCACGGAAAACCTAAATCAGGATGGCCGGAGACGGGATTGAACCGTCGTCCTCCCGAATGCGAGTCCAGTGTGCTAACCACTGCGCCACCTCGCTCGGTTAGAAATAAGAGAGTTAAATTATGACTAAGGCGCAAAGTCCAAACAAACACTAGTCAGTGGTTAGAACTGTATGGTCGACCGATAGCTGTGGGTTGGCTGTTCGCTAAACCCAGAGATAATTCGCTGAAGCCAAGCTGTAACCGGAAGAGGCTGGCTTGGAGCTGTGGGACCTCGTAAATACAATCTGTGTGGAAAGATACATGCTCCATTTACTTTGCAGACACGTGATCAGCATAAGGGAGAGGTGTGGCGAGTCTTGCACTGCTTGTGCTGACGCTGGCGCCGCTGATGCGAGTCGAGCCTTCCTCTTGCCAGACAGTACACTTGTTATTTTTCTAGTGTTGATGTCCGTCGGATAGGCAGCTTGGCAGGTTCAAATGGCTCTGAGCACTATGGGACTTAATTTCTGAGGTCATCAGTCCCCTAGAACTTAGAACTACTTAAACCTAACTAACCTACGGACATCACACACATCAGTGCCCGAGGCAGGATTCGAACCTGCGACCGTAGCGGTCGCGCGGTTCCAGACTATAGCGCCTAGAACCGCTCGGCCACCTCGGCCGGCAGCTTGGCAGGCCTGGATGTATGGCGGTATGGTGTAAGCTCTAGGGTTACCAATTCCATAACAAACTACTGTTGTTGTTACATCCACAGATGTAATGAGTCAGCGCATCTATTAATTATGAACTAGGAGCTGTAATAAACAAAAGAAAGAGTATGAGATTTTCGCTCTGCAGCGGAGTGTGCGCTGATATGAAACTTCATGGCAGACTCGAACTAGGGACCTTTGCTTTTCGCGGGCAAGTGCTCTACCAACTGAGCTACCCAAGCAGGACTCACGTCCCGTCCTCACAACGAGTTAGAGTCTCGATCCGGCACACAGTTTCAATCTGCCAGGAAGTTTCATATCAGCGCACACTCCGCTGCAGAGTGAAAATCTCATTCTGGAATCATCCCCTAGGCTGTGGCTAAGCCATGTCTCCGCAATATCCTTTCTTTCAGGGATGCTAGTTCTTCAAGGTTCGGAGGAGAGCTTCTGTTGTTCGGAAGGTAGGAGACGAGGTACTGGCAGAAGTAAAGCTGTGAGGACGGGGCGTGAGTTGTGCTTGGGTAGCTCAGTTGGTAGAGCACTTGCCCGCGAAAGGCAAAGGTCCCGAGTTCGAGTCTCGGTCCGGCACACAGTTTTAATCTGCCAGGAAGTTTCAAAAGAAAGAGTCATTGACATTGATGGCGGGGAGACGCCAGTGAGTAAGTTTAGGCGTCTAATCAGAAGGCTTTTCTACGCTGGCAATGGTCTCTGTTCTCAAACCGTGGAAGAGTTCCGTCTCAAGTGTATCTGTTGATGTCATTGACTGTAATGGCCGTATGTATAGTGTGATACCGTGGTGTACGATAACGAGAGAAGGGAGAGGATGGAACGTAGTCCCAGAACATAGCCTACTCCTCTTGAATAGCACCAAGAGGGACTCCGAAGATAATGTCCTCAAAACACGGGCAGATTTCCGTCAACAGTGTCGTATGCCCCCACTACATGAGACTCTGAGAAGACGTTTCGAATTTAATTTAATCCGCTCCATTGATCACACGTAAGATGATCAGGGATATAAAGTCTGCTGACTCCTTTACCGATGACTAGCGTGAGTAATATTTCCATTTCACGTCGCTACAGAGTATTACATCCAGGTATTTGCATGAATGTACCAATATTTTGTGACTCACTGGAATTGGTAAACTTCAGTCTGGAACTGCGCGACCGCTACGGTCGCAGGTTCGAATCCTGCCTCGGGCATGGATGTGTGTGATGTCCTTAAAAAGTTCTAAGGTCTAGGGGACTGATGACCTCAGATGTTAAGTCCCATAGTGCTCAGAGCCGTTTGAACCATTTGAATCCATTTGCATCGGTAAACTCACACAAATACCTCAGTGTAACACACTGTAGGGATGTGGAACTACTACTTAGGCTCAGTCATCGGTAAAGCAGGTAGCACACTTCGTTTTATTGGTAGAATACTAGGAAAATTCTATCAATCTTCAAAGGAAATTGCTTACAAATCACCCGTGGAAACCTTCCTAGAATATTGCTCAAGCGTGTGGGACCCATCCAGATAGGACGGACAAGGAATGTTATTGACCCCTAAGAGAAGAGCAGCACGAATGGTCATAAGCTCGATCTGTGGTAGTGTGTAACAGAGATTTAGAAAGAACTGAACTGGAAGACTCTGAGAAATCCTACATACGAAGTTTCAGAAACCGGGTTTGAATGACGACTCTAGGATTATACTACAACCCCCACATACCGCTCCCCTATAAATCGTGGGAACGTGATCAGACTAACTGCAGGCCGAAGACACACCAGTACTGAATGGTTATCAATGAGATTTTATACCATTCTGGTTCTTTTATAGTTACTGAACGAATAACCCGCTCTTTTTTCCTGTGGTTTAGTAATATTCAAGCCGGAAATTTAAGGAGATTTCCAAATACGTAATTTCACCTTCATGCTCATCGAACAATCCTTGAAAATTTTCAGATGTGTGTGAAATCTTATCGGACTTAACTGCTAAGGTCATCAGTCCCTAAGCTTACACACTACTTAACCTAAGTTAGGTTTAAGTAGTTCTAAGTTCTAGGCGACTGATGACCTGAGTAGTTAAGTCCCATAGTGCTCAGAGCCATTTGAACCATTTTTTTGTAACCAATGGCACCCCATACCATCACGCCGGGTGATACGCCAGTATGGCGATGACGAATACACGCTTCGAATGAGCGTCCACCGCGATGACGCCAAACACGGATGCGACCATTATGATGCTGTAAACAGAACCTGACAGGTTCGTCGTTGAGTACACCATCGCAGGCGCTCCTGTCTGTGATGCAGCGTCAAGGGTAACCGCAGCCATGGTATCCGAGCTGATAGTCCATGCTGCTGCAAACGTCGTCGAACTGTTCGTGCACATGGTGGTTGGCTTGCAAACTCCCCATCTGTTGACTCAGGCATCGAGACGTGGCTGCACGATCCGTTACAGCCATGCCGATAAGATGCCTGTCATCTCGACTGCTAGTGATACGAGGCCGTTGGGATCCAGCACGGCGTTCCGTATTACCCTCCTGAACCCACCGATTCCACATTCTGCTAACAGTCATTGGATTTCGACCATCGCGAGTAGCAATGTTGCGACACAATAAACCGCAATCGCGATAGGCTACAATCCGACCTTTATCAAAGTCGGAAACGTGATGGTATGCATTTCTCCTCCTTACACGAGGCATCACAACAACGTTTCACCAGGCAACGCCGGTCAACTGCTGTTTGTGTATGAGAAATCGGTTGGAAACTTTCTTCATGTCCGCACGTTGTAGGTGTCGCCACAGGCGCCAACCTTGTGTGAATTCTCTGAAAAGCTAATCATTTGCATATCATAGCATCTTCTTCCTGTCGGTTAAATTCCGCGTCTGTAGCACGTCATCTTCGTGGTGTAGCAATTTTAATGGCCAGTGGTATAAAAGCACATCTTTTTACGTATGATAGAGCACAGCAATCAGTCGTCCTTTCTTGCAGATTTAATTTGGAAAATATAGATTTCGGCTAGCGCCTAGCCATTATCGATGCACTACTTCATAGTATCAACGCATGGTAGTTCCTGTTGTTAGGGCGTCTGTTACATTTCATTCAAGAGTCTTCTTTTAAGCGTCTTGAAAGAACTGCAACAGGCGCCCGAACAACAGGGAACTGCCATGCGTTGATACTATGAAACAGTGAAACAGTGCATTGATAATGGCTAGGCGCTAGCCGAAATCTAGATTTGCTAAATAAAACCTGCAAGAATGGACGACTGGTTGCTGTGCTCTATCATTTGTAAACTGTGTCGTACTCACTGAGTCCACCGACATTCCTAATGGAAGGTAACTGATAAAGACACATCTGCTAATAGATCAGGTTGAACATTCTCTACGAAATTATGATAACTTTCTCCGTTGAGCGTAGGTGGAAGAAGGTGAAGTCCTACCAGACAGTTATCAACAACGCCGGCCCACTGACAGAAAATGTTAGTTGATGACTTACTTCAACAGTTGCATGAGGATTGACGTCTGCCCATACATGCCGACTGTGAAGATTTACAATCTGTTGAAGAAAATGAGTTGCAACATGGAAACAAAGCGCTTCCAGACCCATGTTCATGTGACATAATTTCTTCGTCTAAGTGTGAGGAATATGTCCTGTAGTGTGCGCCGTACATTTTTGTTACACTCTGTATAGAACTACAGAATAGCATTGAACTTTGTGTATCCTCTATATAAACGAAACGACATTTATGTTGATTAGCGTTGCCGTCGATGGATAAACACTGAGTTCGGCATAACTGTGCCCCACAGACCAACCATGAACAAGTCAGTGGTTGAGCACATGACATTAAAAAGCGTTGTTGAACATGATTTGTTGTACGTCGTGGTACAAGATGGCTTAATTAAACTTTCGCTTCTTGAGGAGGCGCCCCATAAAAACGAGTGATTATAGGACAATGAAACTTTGTGGACATATTTGTAAGGACATGTGGAAGAGTAATGATGAATAAAACCTTGAAAGAATCAAGTATCAATTTCCACATGACAGAATAACATTTGTTGATTAGGTACCATATTTACGTTCCAGGTTACGAAAGTCGTTCAGTTTGCTACCCGTCTGCATCCACGATAGTCTGGAATCGCACTAGAGATAAGATTTCACAATTATGTTCTCATCCTTTTGCTAACGGTGGGCCATGAAATGTGCAGTTGTCGTGACCAGCTTATACACTGCTTGAAGATCACGCATTGCCTCCAACATCCTCAAGCGTGGCAACCTCTACAACAATCTACGGCGCAATTGCCCGTCGCCTCCCCCCCCCCCCCCCCCTGGAACAATTTCCAAGTCGCCAGTTGGTTCGAACTTCCGCGTGATGTTCTTCAAACCGTACTAGTAACGGCGACTAACGGCTTGTCATAAGTCTAACGCTACTAACAGCGCAAATCCTGCAGCGCACATTCTGAACATCATTCCTGTGAAGATGGTTATCCGTGCCGTATATAGTTCTCCCTCTACACTCGCTCAAGTAGCGAAAGTTCAGTTATAACCAACCTGTATTACTACAGTGAGAATTCTGAGGAAGATTCGTGTCAAACGCAGTCGGATGTATTATAGACCTGGCTGCGAAATATGAAATTTAACGCCGTGACGAGACAGACTTTATCTGCGTGGCAGTTAAGGACCGTAGGGCCATACCATCTCGTACGCTGCAAGGCATTGTCATATGCCTAACGGGGAACGGAGGAAAGACAAAAACTTTGTTCGGGACCGTATGGCGTGCTCGGGAATTCTAGTGGATATCGCTCTAGCCATCACTCAGAAGCCTATTTAATATCTGACTCTGCAAACACTGATATGCGACTCAGGTGGGTGACACCAAAGAGCGCTCCTGACAACATATTGAACGCCTGCATCTGCTCTCCGCGCTCCGTTCCAATAAACGTCAACAGCGACGGACGTGAGCAGCAAGAAATCTACAAAACTCTTACATCGTAGTATAGGATGAAGAGTTTTGTTCTGGATTACCAAATTATCGTCGATACCGATGCTCTTAAACAGCAAAGAAATAATGGGAATAAGTAATGTCGACTTGAATGTCGCTACATAATAAGGGAGAACGTTGAGCACTAAAGCTGTCATATTGCACATTAGCGACTTACCTTTTTGAAATAATGAACGGAAGCACGTAGAACTAACAACTTCCTGCGCTAAACAATAAATCAGATATCTGGATCTGCATGCTGACTTCGTGTTAAAACATCATAGGATAAATGAGTGAAACATTTCAAAAAATCCAGGAGAAATTCAAGAAATTCTGTTGCCTCCAACAGATTATCAAGTCGTAGTGTTCCAGTGTCAACAGTAGCAGCGATAAGGAAATTTTTATGAACGCGTTGTGGTTGCAAGACGGACCGTTTTCTCCTCAGAGGAAAGACTACGATATAGTGCTGATGAAAGATTCAGAAGCTTGACCATCGTGAATATCTAACAGGGGTTTTTCATTCATAATACCGTGACGGACGCATCACATCCGATAACCGCTATTCTGCAGGGATATCAAAACAATTTAGGTACGAAAGCAATGCAACTCCCATCCGAACCGCCTAAAAACACCATTTAAAATACCTTACTTAAAGTTCACTTCCACATCGAATGCCACATTGACTTGATGCCACTTGATTTCCTCCCCGTAAACATAACGTCCACAAATCCAGTCCCACTCCTGATATCAAGCTTGCGTAACTTTACAGGCTTGAATTCTCCGTCTACAAATGTCACTCTACATCAAGTGGAATGTCTCTTCTCATACTAGTATCCGAATGCACCCCCTCAATCTATAAAGCACATATGAAAGTTGGAAGCTGAAGAAGTGAATTAAAATTTGTGCTGCGGCCGGAACTCAACCCGGGTCTTCTTCCTTACTAGGCAGATATGCTGACCATTACAGCACCACAGCATTATGGTTAACATAGCTGCACGAACTACCCACCACACCACCACAAACTCCAATACACTTCTCGCCTTATATTGGAGTTAATTTACCATTATGCTGTGGTGGTATATTGGTCAGCTTATCTGCCCAGTTAAGCAAGAAGACCCGGGGTTCGAGTCCAGGTCGCACCACAAATTTTAATTCACTTCTTCAGATTACATCGTTATCGTAGATAAATTAGTGACTTAAATGTCTAAGGGAAAATTTAACATATGAAAGAATTTTCAGTGTCATTTCTTTATCAGTATTTGCCTGGCGCAAGCCAGAAACTCTACCGATTGATCAGCAGTCGTCCGCTCCCAAGGCCCCCCCCCCCCCCACCACACACACACACACACACACACCGTGTACTGGAAACGAATTCGATGCGTTCCATCGGGTTCAGATTAGGAGAATTTGGCGGACAAGGCATTTATCAAGCTCCTCAGATCACTGTATCACGCTACTAGCCTTGAGATATGGGTAGTTACTCTGTTTGAAGACGCCATCATCGTCGGAGGAAACTTCAGTTGTGAAGGGATACACGCCCTCCGCAATAACGTTTGCGAAGTCCACAGCTGCCACGGTCCCTTCGACCGCTACCACACAGCCCTTGGAAGCACAGGTCCCCCACAGCATAATACTGCCTCAACATAGACAAAACGTCAGAGCCGTCACATGCACAAGAAAACTTTTATTTGGTTCACTTTACCGGTTTCCACAGTTTACACTGTCATCTTCAGAAGTGAAATAGGCTCATATCATTGGTACGCTAGCGTCTAAATAAGTGTCGAACGGTGGTGTCCTTTGCTACAGACACTCTGTTTTATTGACTCTGTTGTAAACTACTCTACCGCCCGATTCTTATTTTGATATTGGCTTACCAATATTGTGAGCCTGTTTCACTTGTAACAGTACAGAAGAACAGTAAATTTCCCATATCAGCGATCTTCGTCACTCACACACGACAGGAAATTGCACTTAGGTAATCTGTAAACACCATGAGTAGCCAAAGTATTTGTAGCGTCGAAGATACCACCACAAAGTGTCCATTCAATATAAATCATGACACAAAAAGATAATTTTAAGATAATAAACAACCACAATTACAAAGATTCACTACACTCAGCTGGCGGCCACACGGGTAGCGGAGGCTGTGTGGCGTGGACTGGGCGGCTTTTTAGGTTAGAAGGCCTCGGGTAAGTACGGGGTGGGCTGCAATCTCAAAGGGTGCATGGCAAATACATGACGTGCTTGGATCAAGGAACAGTCGGAATTGTAATTGTAAATTGTTGTAGTTGTGCTGGGAAAGTCCCTGAGCTTCAAGCGCTAATAGAAAGCACAGAAGCTGAAATCGTTATAGGTACAGAAAGCTGGCTAAAGCCTGAAATAAGTTCTGCAGAAATTTTTACGAAGTCTCAGATGGTGTTCAGGAAAGATAGATTAGGCAGAATTGGTGGTGGAGTGTTTGTGTCTGTCAGTAGTGGTTTATCTTGTAGTGAAGTCGAAGTAGATACTCCGTGCGAATTGGTATGGGTGGAGGTTATACTTAACAGCCGAACTAAGTTAATAATTGGCTCCTTCTACCGACCCCCAGACTCCGATGATATAGTTGCTGAACAGTTCAGAGAAAATTTGAGTCTCGTAACAAATAAATACCCCACTCATACGGTTATAGTTGGTGGGGACTTCAACCTTCCCTCGATATGTTGGCAAAAATACTTGTTCAAAACCGGTGGTAGGCAGAAAACATCTTCCGAGATTGTCATAAATGCTTTCTCCGAAAATTATTTCGAGCAGTTAGTCCACGAACCCACGCGAATTGTAAATGGTTGCGAAAACACACTTGACCTCTTAGCCACAAACAATCCAGAACTAATAGAGAGCATCATGACTGATACAGGGATTAGTGATCACAAGGTCGTTGTAGCTAGGCTCAATACCGTTTCTTCCAAATCCACCAGAAACAAACGCAAAGTAATTTTATTTAAAAAAGCGGATAAAGTGTCGCTAGAAGCCTTCCTAAGAGACAATCTCAATTCCTTCCGAACTGACTATGCAAATGTAGACGAGATGTCGCTCAAATTCAAAGATATAGTAGCAACAGCAATTGAGAGATTCATACCTCATAAATTGGTAAGAGATGGAACCGATCCCCTATGGTACACAAAACAGGTCCGAACGCTGTTGCAAAGGCAACGGAAAAAGCATGCGAAATTCAGAAGAACGCGAAATCCCGAAGATTGGCTAAAATTTATAGACGCGCGAAATTTGGCACGGACTTCAATGCGAGATGCCTTTAATAGGTTCCACGACGAAACATTGACTCGAAATTTGGTAGAAAATCCGAAAGAATTCTGGTCGTATGTAAAGTACACAAGCGGCAAGACGCAGTCAATACCTTCGCTGCGCAGTGCCGATGGTACTGTTACCGACGACTGTGCCGCTAAAGCGGAGTTATTGAACGCAGTTTTCCGAAATTCCTTCACCAGGGAAGATGAATGGAATATTCCAGAATTTGAAACACGAACAGCTGCTAGCATGAGTTTCTTAGAAGTAGATACGCTGGGGGTTGCGAAGCAACTCAAATCGCTTGATATGGGCAAATCTTCAGGTCCAGATTGTATACCGGTTAGGTTCCTTTCAGATTACGCTGATACAATAGCTCCCTAAATAGCAATCATATACAACCGCTCGCTCACCGATAGATCTGTACCTACAGATTGGAAAATTGCGCAGGTCGCACCAGTGTTTAAGAAGGGTAGTGGGAGCAATCCATCGAACTACAGACCTATATCGTTGACGTCGGTTTACAGTAGGGTTTTGGAGCATATACTGTATTCAAACATTATGAATCACCTCGAAGGGAACGATCTATTGATACGCAATCAGCATTATTTCAGAAAACATCGTTCTTGTGCAACGCAGCTAGTTCGTTATTCGCACGAAGTAATGGCCGCTATCGACAGGGGATCTCAAGTTGATTCCGTATTTCTAGATTTCCAGAAAGCTTTTGACACCGTTCCTCACAAGCGACTTCTAATCAAGCTGCGGGCCTATGGGGTATCGTCTCAATTGTGGGACTGGATTCGTGATTTCCTGTCAGGAAGGTCGCAGTTCGTAGTAATAGACGGTAAATCATCGAGTAAAACTGAAGTGATATCAAGTGTTCCACAGGGAAGCGTCCTGGGACCTCTGCTGTTCCTGATCTATATAAATGACCTGGGTGACAATCTGAGCAGTTCTCTTCGGTTGCTCGCAGACGATGCTGTAATTTACCGTCTAGTAAGGTCATCCGAAGACCAGTATCAGTTGCAAAGCGATTTAGAAAAGATTGCTGTATGGTGTGGCAGGTGGCAGTTGACGCTAAATAACGAAAAGTGTGAGGTGATCCACATGAGTTCCAAAAGAAATCCGTTGGAATTCGATTACTCGATAAATAGCGATTACAATACAGTCATAAGTAATATTTGTATTATAATCACAAGCATCAATGACCGAAAATATTTTCAAGTCCTGTACAATTAATGTACTTCTGTACGTACATCACCATGTATTATTTGTTTAATGGGCAATACATGACAAAAATCTTTGTAACATAATTAAAACAAAGGCGCAAAATTCTGGCTACAATGTGTAATTCGGTGTATCACATATCCCAACAGATAAGGACTCAGGAGCAAATGACTAAGATTAAGGTTCGCAATATACTACTGAAATGCTACATAGGCATAGATATAAGAAAAAACTAGCCAGCGTTAGACAATACACGATACATACGTTTAAAACTCAATAGCAAAATAGAAGGTACCTTAGTGACAACATGCAGGAGGTCTGTCAATAAAAGCGTTATGTCATGCACGTATGTGTGGCTAAAAATATACATCTGACTTATAGTCAAACAAGGATTATAGGAGTTCCGTTTAAAAAATGGTTCAAATGACTCTGAGCACTATGGGACTTAACATCTGAGGTCATCAGTCCCCTAGAACTTAGAACTACTTAAACCTATCTAACCTATGGACACCACACACATCCATGCCCGAGGCAGGATTCGAACCTACGACCGTAGTGGTCGCGCTGTTCCAGACTGAAGCACATAGAACCGCTGGGCCACAACGGCCTGCGAATCCGTTTCCCAAGAAGGCTCAGTACACAATGTCAAAACGTATGAGACCAACATACAACATCAGGCAAACAGCAAATGAGCTTAAAAATTATTCAGAAATAAGGGAGAACCAGAATAGTCTGGTTTAGGCAGTTGAACATTGTATTATATGACATGAAACGTGTGTCAAAAAATTAGTGAATTTTTTTGGAAGTGGTTTTAAATTACTAAATATGAAATCAATGTTCAAACAGTAACGCTCTGAAATATCTAACAGATAATGTTGTGCAATTATGACGGGAAACATCATCACAGCTGAGACAAATGTGTCTAAACTCCAATAAGCCGCATTACCATCACAAAGAATGGCTGTGAGCACTATGTGACTTAACATCTATTGTCATCAGTCCATCACAAAGAAATCCTATTAAGTAGTTTAATACATAAAACCTCATATTTTACAGGAGGAACACGAAGTGGTAATATAGCTTATCAATATCATCAATATGAACCGTAAATAATAGTATCAAAATAAAATGTATCAATAAAATAACCAAGCAATAGGGTAGTAAACATACAGGATAACATACAAGGCTAAATAATCGCAAAGCGAACCAATTAAATAGTTTAATAGAAAATCTCAGATTTTCCCAGGAGGGGGCGGGGCAGCAAAGGTAATATAAAATATTAATATGAAGCACGTATAATTGTAGCAGAGGAAAATGTAATAGCAAAATTATCAACAAGTACATGAAGGGTAAACCACATACATGATAATAAACCAGGCTCAATTTTCCACCGGCCGCTGTGGCCGGGCGGTTCTAGGCCCTTCAATCCGGAACCGCGCTGCTGCTGCTGCTGCTACGGTTGTGAAGTCGAATCCTGCCTCGGGCACGGTTGTGTGCGCTGTCCTTAGGTTAGTTAGGTTTAAGTAGTTCTAAATCTAGGGGACCGATGACCTCGGATGTTAAGTCCCATAGTGCTTAGAGCCATTTCAATTTTCCAAGAACGTCGTCCTGTTGTACATCGCATTGCAAACTGTGATTTTCGATGGCGAAATGTGTGAAAAAGAAAACCCCTCAGGTCTTTTCGTGCGTTTCAGATGTTCCCCTTGGCCAAGAAGGGTAGAAATGTGGGTGAGAGAGACAGTGATGATTTTTTCGTCGCCCAACACGTTCACGGTAGTGTTGTGCAGAATTGTAGTTAAGTTTGGCACCGATTAATCCACTCCACAGCTTGCTGTCTAAAGCATTGCCGAGACTGAGGGAGGCAATTCAATGCCCCACGCTTTTGCAGCCTTACAGAGGAAGGTTGGAGGCAACTCTGAGACAAATTTCAATCTTATGCGTAGGTATGGGAAACCACCTACAACGTTTCAAAAACGTGATCATTTAATTGCGTTATACACACACACACACACACACACACACACACACACACACACACACACACAGTACACAACGAAACGTGTCACCTGGTCGGATGAATCACATTTCATGTCATACCAGGTCGATGGTACTAGGTTCGGGTACTAGCAGTAATAGGCAGCCCGGGTGGCTGACTACTGGGATAAGGATATCATGTAGAACAAAGTGGGAATTATATCAAAATGTTAGAAGTAGGCACAATCAAGCTACAGTAGCCCATTACAAACAGTATTGTAAGGTGCTTAAAAGTGTTATTAGAAAGGCAAAGAGTATGTGGTACGCAAATAGAATAGCTAATTCACAGGATAAAGTTAAAACCATATGGTCGGTTGTGAAGGAAGTGTCTGGTCAGCAGCACAACGTCGACGACATAAAGTCAGTTCGCAGTAGAAATATTTTTGTTACTGATAAATCAGATATATCTACAGTGTTTAACAATCATTTTCTGAGAATTGCTGGTGAATGAAATAAATATTTAGCGTCTGCAGGGAATCATATAACTTTCTTGGCAAATGCGATTCCGAGATTAATGTCTGAAATACTCCTCTGTGATACTGAGAAGGGGGTGATTGAGTCAGTATCTAAATCACGGAAGACTCATGGATATTATGGAGTGCCTAGCAGAATAGTAAAATACTGTACTGCACATATTAGCCATATTTGTAGTTTTTCCTTTCGGAATGGTCAGTTTGCTGAGCGATTAAAGTACTCATTAGTAAAGCCGTTTTATAAAAAGGGAGAAAGACATAATACAGATAATTTTAGACCAATTTCCATGCCATCAGTGTTTGCAAAAGTTATTGAAAAGGCTATGTATGTAAGGATAATTGATCATTTTATATCACACGATTTGCTCTCATATGTACAATTCGGCTGTAGAAGTCGTTTAATAACTGAAAATGCTATAATCTCTTTCTTCTGTGAGGTACTGGATGGGTTAAATAAAAGGTTTCAAACGCTAGGCATATTTTTTGATTTAACTAAACATTTGATTTTGTTGATCACAAAATATTGCTCCACAAGTTGAACCATTACGGAATATGGGGAGTAGCTCACAATTGGTTCACCTCTTACTTTAGCAGTAGACGGCAAAACGTCATCATTCATAATGTTGTGAATGCCTGTGATGTGGGGTCTGAGTGGGGTACAGTCAAGTGGGGGGTGCCCCAGGGATCAGTGTTGGGGCCACTCCTGTTCCTTATTTATATAAACGATATGCCCTCTATTATTATGGGTAGCTCTAAAATATTGCTGTTAGCCTGGTAGTAAATGATGTTGTGTGCAACATTGGTCGGTTTCAAATAGTGCAGTTCATGACCGAAGTTCATGGGTTGTAGAAAATAAACTAATGCTAAATCACAGTAAGACTCAGTTTTTACATTTTCTAACACACAATTAAACAAAACCTGACATTTTAATTTCACAGAATGGGCATATGATTAGTGAAACAGAACAGTTCAAATTTCTATGTGTTCAGATATATAGTAAGCTGTTGCGGAAAGCCTTCATTCAGGATCTTGTTCAAAGGCTTAATGCTGCCATTTTTACTATTCAAACAGTATCTCAAGTGAGTGATCACTTGACACGAAAACTAGTCTAGTTTGCTTATTTTCATTCGCTTATGTCGTATGGTATTGTATTTTGGGGCAACTCTTCCCATTCTAAAAGGATATTTTTGGCTTAGAAATGGGCGGTTCGGGCAATAAGTGGTGTAAGTTCACGAACGTCTTGTCGACCCCTGTGCACGAGTGTGGGTAATTTGACATTGGCCTCTCAATATATATTCCTTACTGTCATTTCTTGTTAACAATATAGCTTATTCCCAAGAATAAGCAGCTTTCACTCAGTTAATACTCGGTAGAAATCAAACCTGCCTGTGGATCGGACTTCCTTAACTCTTGTGCAGAAAGGTGTGCAGTATACTGCAGAATCCATTTTCAATAAGCTACCACTCCAATTAAAAATTCTTAGCAGTAAACCACGCGCTTTCAAATTGAAACTGAAGAGTTTCCTCATGGGTCACTTCTGCTATTCTGCCGAGGAGTTCCTCGAAAAATTAAGCTGATTCTTCTGATTCTTGTTATATTGTTGATTGCGTTTACTTACACTTTTGGACTGACTTTTTTCGGGTTCATAAACAATTATTTTTATCTGTTATTACTTTTATGTTGTAATTTCATGTACTGACACGTTCCATGACCTTGGAGATTTGCTCCTCAATTTGGTCCTACGGAACTTGACGTGTAAATAAAATAAATGAAATGTTCGTATCCAGATACGCAGTTATCCAGGTGAAAGGCTATTCGAAACACACACACACACACACACACACTGCAACGGGGCGCAGGTCGATAGAAACAGTATTATGCGTTGGGGAACATACACCTGGGCTTTCATGGGACTTCAGGCAGTAACCGAAAGCACTAGAACAACACTGGACTACGTGAACATTGACCACCTGCATCCCTTCAGGCTTGATGTCTTTCTTCTCAGCGATGTCATCTTTCAGAACAATAGCTACAGTGGTTTGGGGATCGTTGTGTCTTGACCACAAAACTTGCCTTATCTGAACCATTATGGAACACATATGGGACGGTATCGAGTGCCAGCTAGGCGCACACTAACCACGGGCCCGTACTCTTCGATAATTGCGTGACCTGTGCGTTGACATTACGAAACCTACCAAAGGCTAGTCAGATCTGTACCATTCAAGATCGCTGCTGTGTTGCGTATCAAAGCTAGCGAAACACGCTGTTACGTCGGTGGCCGTAATGTTTTGGCGCACCAGTGTATATAGATGGAATAGTACTGCAGACGTCACAGTTCAAAACATGTGCTGCGCGGAGAACAACCAGTAAGCACGACTTTTGTCTGGAGAGCTATCTACGTTTTTTTTTTTTTTTGTCATCAGTCTACTGACTGGTTTGATGCGGCCCGCCACGAATTCCTTTCCTGTGCTAACCTCTTCATCTCAGAGTAGCACTTGCAACCTACGTCCTCAATTATTTGCTTCACGTATTCCAATCTCGTGTCTTCCTCTACAGTTTTTGCCCTCTACAGCTCCCTCTAGTACCATGGAAGTCATTCCCTCATGTCTTAGCAGATGTCCTATCATCCTGTCCCTTCTCCTTATCAGTGTTTTCCACATATTCCTTTCCTCTCCGATTCTCCATAGAACCTCCTCATTCCTTACCTTATCAGTCCACCTAATTTTCAACATTCGTCTATAGCACCACATCTCAAATGCTTCGATTCTCTTCTGTTCCGGTTTTCCCACAGTCCATGTTTCACTACCATACAATGCTGTACTCCAGACGTACATCCTCAGAAATTTCTTCCTCAAATTAAGGCCGGTATTTGATATTAGTAGACTTCTCTTGGCCAGAAATGCCTTTTTTGCCATAGCGAGTCTGCTTTTGATGTCCTCCTTGCTGCGTCCGTCATTGGTTATTTTACTGCCTAGGTAGCAGAATTCCTTAACTTCATTGATTTCGTGACCATCAATCCTGATGTTAAGTTTCTCGCTGTTCTCATTTCTGCTACCTCTCATTACCTTCGTCTTTCTCCGATTTACTCTCAAACCATACTGTGTACTCATTAGACTGTTCATTCCGTTCAGGAGATCATTTAATTCTTCTTCACTTTCACTCAGGATAGCAATGTCATCAGCGAATCGTATCATTGATATCCTTTCACCTTGTATTTTAATTCCACTCCTGAACCTTTCCTTTATTTCCATCATTGCTTCCTCGATGTACAGATTGAAGAGTAGGGGCGAAAGGCTACAGCCTTGTCTTACACCCTTCTTAATACGAGCACTTCTTTCTTGATCGTCCACTCTTATTATTCCCTCTTGGTTGTTGTACATATTGTATATGACCCGTCTCTCCCTATAGCTTACCGCCAGTTTTTTCAGAATCTCGAACAGCTTGCACCATTTTATATTGTTGAACGCTTTTTCCAGGTCGACAAATCCTATGAAAGTGTCCTGATTTTTCTTTAGCCTTGCTTCCATTATTAGCCGTAACGTCAGAATTGCCTCTCTCGTCCCTTTACTTTTCCTAAAGCCAAACTGATCGTCACCTAGCGCATTCTCAATTTTCTTTTCCATTCTTCTGTATATTATTCTTGTAACCAGCTTCAACGCATGAGCTGTTAAGCTGATTGTGCGATAATTCTCGCATTTGTCAGGTCTTGCCGTCTTCGGAATTGTGTGGATGATGCTTTTCCGAAAGTCAGATGGTATGTCGCCAGACTCATATATTCTACACACCAACGTGAATAGTCGTTTTGTTGCCACTTCCCCCAATGATTTTAGAAATTCTGATGGAATGTGATCTATCCCTTCTGCCTTATTTGACCGTAAGTTCTCCGAAGCTCTTTTAAATTCCGATTCTAATACTGGATCCCCTATCTCTTCTAAATCGACTCCTGTTTCTTCTTCTATCACATCAGACAAATCTTCACCCTCATAGAGGCTTTCAATGTATTCTTTCCACCTATCTGCTCTCTCCTCTGCATTTAAAAGAGGAATTCCCGTTGCACTCTTAATGTTACCACCGTTGCTTTTAATGCCACCAAGGGTTGTTTTGACTTTCCTGTATGCTGAGTCTGTCCTTCCGACAATCATATCTTTTTCGATGTCTTCACATTTTTCCTGCAGCCATTTCGTCTTAGCTTCCCTGCACTTCCTATTTATTTCATTCCTCAGCGACTTGTATTTCTGTATTCCTGATTTTCCCGGAACATGCTTGTACTTCCTCCTTTCATCAATCAACTGAAGTATTTCTTCTGTTACCCATGGTTTCTTCGCATCTACCTTCTTTGTACCTATATTTTCCTTCCCAACTTCTGTGATGGCCCTTTTTAGAGATGGCCATTCCTCTTCAACTGTACTGCCTACTGCGCTATTCCTTATTGCTGTATCTATAGCGTTAGAGAACTTCAAACGTATCTCGTCATTTCTTAGTACTTCCGTATCCCACTTCTTTGCATATTGATTCTTCCTGACTAATGTCTTGAACTTCAGCCTACTCTTCATCAGTACTATATTGTGATCTGAGTCTATATCTGCTCCTGGGTACGCCTTACAGTCCAGTATCTGATTTCGGAATCTCTGTCTGACCATGATGTAATCTAATTGAAATCTTCCCGTATCTCCCGGCCTTTTCCAAGTATACCTCCTCCTCTTGTGATTCTTGAACAGGGTATTCGCTATTACTAACTGAAACTTGTTACAGAACTCAATTAGTCTTTCTCCTCTTTCATTCCTAGTCCCAAGCCCATATTCTCCTGTAACCTTTTCTTCTACTCCTTCCCCTACAACTGCATTCCAGTCGCCCATGAGTATTATATTTTCGTCCCCCTTTACATACTGCATTACCCTTTCAATATCCTCATACACTTTCTCTATTTGTTCATCTTCAGCTTGCGACGTCGGCATGTATACCTGAACTATCGTTGTCGGTGTTGGTCTGCTGTCGATTCTGATTAGAACAACCTGGTCACTGAACTGTTCACAGTAACACACCTTCTGCCCTACCTTCCTATTCATATCGAATCCTGTTATACCATTTTCTGCTGCTGTTGATATTACCCGGTACTCATCTGACCAGAAATCCTTGTCTTCCTTCCACTTCACTTCACTGACCCCTACTATATCTAGATTGAGCCTTTGCATTTCCCTTTTCAGATTTTCTAGTTTCCCTACCACGTTCAAGCTTCTGACATTCCACGCCCCGACTCGTAGAACGTTATCCTTTCGTTGATTATTCAATCTTTTTCTTATGGTAACCTCCCCCTTGGCAGTCCCTTCCCGGAATCTTTTGCCAATGGAGAGATCATCATGACACTTCTTCAATTACAGGCCACATGTCCTGTGGATACACGTTACGTGTCTTTAATGCAGTGGTTTCTATTGCCTTCTGCATCCTCATGTCGTTGATCATTGCTGATTATTTCGCCTTTAGGGGCAATTTCCCACCCCTAGGACAAGAGTGTGCCCTGAACCTCTATCCGCTCCTCCGCCCTCTTTGACAAGACCGTTGGCAGAATGAGGCTGACTTCTTATGCCGGAAGTCTTCGGCCGCCAATGCTGATTATTTATCAAAATTTAGGCAGTGGCGGGGATCGAACCCGGGACCGGAGACGTTTTGATTATGAATCAAAGACGCTACCCCTAGACCACGGGTAACTCTACGTACACAAGTGAAATTATCACCACGCCCAAAACAGCAAAGGAGCAAAAATGGGCTTCGTGCTTCGATAAGCCTCAGGGATGGGTCCATCCTCAAGAAAAGGTGCAAGGCAGCAGTTAGGAGAAACGGAAGACTGCATCAGGCAGCGATGGTGAGTTCCAGTAACTTAATAAAATGGCGATTGCTTCCAGGAGATAGCATCAATGTGTGGTTACTGTGAAATCCAAACTACACACCTCTCTCAACGTCGCCTATGTTCCATATGCTCAACTAGCCTCCTCATAGCAGGAAACCCAAATGCACGCAATTTGAGCCGATACTGGGCTGTTACCATCTCTTTCTCTTTTCTCTTGTTTCAGTGTGTTTATTAGCTGTGTCTTTTGTACCTTATTTATACAGCTACTATAGTACACGTGTTCCACTTCCCCGTATTCTTGACTTGAAATAAATAAATAGAGGTCCGCAAAGCAAGACTTCGGCTCATTACCCATTATCTTTCTATTTACCATACTAAAATACTCGGAATTAACTCTCAACCACAATTGCCTCATGTTTATCGCAGCTGAAAATCACGATAGTTTTAAGGTATTGATTAGCCGACTTATGTATTACATGCTTTCACCATCCTTAGTTACAGCACTTTCCTTTGTCCTTTGCTCACCCTCATTAACATTGTTGTTGTTGTTGTTGTTGTGGTCTTCAGTCCTGAGACTGGTTTGATGCAGCTCTCCATGCTACTCTATCCTGTGCAAGATTCATCTCCCAGTACCTACTGCAACCTACATCCTTCTGAATCTGCCCAGCGTATTCATCTCTTGGTCTCCCTCTACGATTTTTACCCTCCACGCTGCCCTCCAATACTAAATTGGTGATCCCTTGATGCCTCAGAACATGTCCCTACCAACCGATCCCTTCTTCTGGTCAAGTTGTGCCACAAACTTCTCTTCTCCCCAATCCTATTCAGTACTTCCTCATTAACATTACGAACGCAAAATAACGAACAACCATCTTCAGTCACAATTATGATTTTGTTTCCTTGCAAGAGGCCTTTCGAGCTATGCGGTCTCATCATCAGGTGTTTTGACAGTCTACAGAATTTTTTTTTCCTTGCTTAGTTTAATTCTGGTCCTTTTCTTGTAGTTGTTACGTGGGTTTCGAGTACATACACGCACATAAACACCTCTACCCGTGCTGTACTTCGAAATCACGCAATAAGTACTGGAAACACTCCAAAGTTAACCTAAATTTGGAAAAAAGAAATTGATGTACGCTCTCAGTCCAGCTGAAGATGAGCGCCCAAGGCTCGAAATGCGACGTGCATTGAAATAAAATGTCGACTGCGACTGAAGGTGATTGTTTCCTATTTTACGAAGCTAACACAGTCACAGAAGAAACATGAGATCAACCGAAAAAATTAAGAAACATTACAAACATGTGCATGTTTCCTAACTTCTTCTAGCGTCGAGCGATACGTTAAAAAGTTTCACTCGCATTAGATAAGTGGTTCCAGTTTCCGTACGGCCAGCGTGCTATAGTCCTTGCATTGTTTTCTTAAATAATTTGAGGCGAATGTCAGGATGGTTCATCAAAGTGAAGCCTCGGCGAGCGCTTTTCTTGTAATGTCAAAGTACTAGGTCGGCCCAACCGCAAGTGTTACGCGTTCAGTGTCAAGCTTATGAACTTTCTCCTTGCAGATGATTCACATCCGACGTTGTCCTACTTTGCAGGACAGAAACGTTCCATTCTTCTCAAGTGTTGTATTGCTTAATATCATATACGTTCAACACATTCCATCGCGTAACTATTAACCAAGATGAGCGATACATGTTTGTCCAATACGCAGTCTCACTAATTTGTTAACTATTAAATATGGTTACGTGAGTAAGAAAAATATACTACTGATGAATTAAGGACAAAATCTGCTACGTTTAACTGCCCTGTTAGAACTTAATTAAAAGTTAGACACGCTAAAGAGCTGTGCACCGTTGCCCTTCTACAGGGTGGTCCATTGATCGTGGCCGGGCCAAATATCTCACGAAATAAGCGTCAAACAAACTACGAAGAACGAAACTTGTCAAGCTTGATGGGGAAAACCAGATGGCACTATGATTGGCCCGCTAGATGGCGCTGCCATACGTCAAATGGATATCAACTGCGTTTTTTTATAATGGGAACCCCCATTTTTATTACATATTCGTGTAGTACGTAAAGAAATATGAATGTTTTAGTTGGACCACTTTTTCTCTTTGTGACAGATGGCGCTGTAATAGTCACAAACATATGGCTCACAATTTTAGATGGCTCTGAGCACTATGCGACTCAACTGCTGAGGTCATCAGTCGCCTAGAACTTAGAACTAATTAAACCTAACTAACCTAAGGACAGCACAGAACACCCAGCCATCACGAGGCAGAGAAAATCCCTGACCCTGCCGGGAATCGAACCCGGGAACCCGGGCGTGGGAAGCGAGAACGCTACCGCACGACCACGAGATGCGGGCACAATTTTAGACGAACACTTTGTAACAGGTAGGTTTTTTAAATTAAAATACAGAACGTAGGTGGGTTTGAACATTTTATTTCGGTTGTTACAATGTGATACATGTACCTTTGTGAACTTATCATTTCTGAGCATGCATGCTGTTACAGCGTGATTACCTGTAAGTACCACATTAATGCAATAAATGCTCAAAATGATGTTCGTCAACATCAATGCATTTGGCAATACGTGTAACGACATTCCTCTCAACAGCGAGTAGTTCGCCTTCCGTGATGTTCGCACATGCATTGACAATGCGTTGACGCATGTTGTGAGGCGCTGTCGGTGGATGACGATAGAAAATATCCTTCAACTTTCCCCACAGAAGAAATCCGGGGATGTCAGATCCGGTGAACGTGCGAGCGATAGTATGGTGCTTCGACAAACAATCCACCTGTCATGAAATATAGTATTCAATATCGCTTCAATCGCACACGAGCTACGTGCCGGACATCCATCATGTTGGAAGTACATCGCCATTCTCTCATCCAGTGAAACATCTTGCAGTAACATCGGTAGAACACTACGTAGGATATCTGCATACATTGTACCTCTTAGATTGCCTTCGATAAAATGGGGGCTAATTGTCGTTCCTCCCATAATGTCACACCATACGTTACCCCGCCAAGGTCGCTGATGTTCCACTTGTCGCAGCCATCGTGGATTTTCCGTTGACCAATGGTGCATATTATGCCGGTTTACGTTACCGCTGTTGGTGAATGACGCTTAGTCGCTAAATAAAACGTGTGCAAAAAATCTGTCATCGTCCCGTAATTTCTCTTGTGCCCAATGGCAGAACTGTACACGACGTTCAAAGTCGTCGCCATGCAATACCTGGTGCATAGAAATATCGTACGGGTAGAATCGATGTTGATGTAGCATTCTCAACCTCGACGTTTTTGAGATTCCCGATTCTCGCGCAATTTGTCTGCTACTGATGTGCGCTTTAGTCGCGACAGCAGCTAAAACACCTACGTGGCCATCATCATTTGTTTCAGGTCGTGGTTGACGATTCACATGTGGCTGAACACTTCCTGTTTCCTTAAATAACGTAACTATCCGGCGAACGGTCCGGACACTTGGATGATGTCGTCCAGGATACCGAGCAGCATACATAGCACACGCCCGTTGGGCACTTTGATCACAATAGCCATACATCAATACGATATCGACTTTTTCCGCAATTGATAAACGGTCCATTTTAAGACGGATAATGTATCACGAAGCAAATACCGTCCGCACTGGCGGAATGTTACGTGATACCACGTATTTATACGTTTGTGACTATTATAGCGCCATCTATCACAAAGCGAAAAAAGTGGTCGAACTAAACCATTCATATTTCTTTAGGTACTACACGAATATCTAATAAAAAATGGGGGTTCCTATTTTTAAAAAAACGCAGTTGATATCGATTTGACCTATGGCAGCGCCAACTAGCGGGCCAACCATAGCGCCATCTGGTTTCCCCCTTCAAGATAGACGAGTTTCGTTCTTTGTAGTTTTTTTCGTTTGATGCTTATTTCATGAGATATTTGGCCCGGTCACTATCAATGGACCACCCTGTATAACTAGAGATCGTCGAACACCGCCACTTCATTTGTAAGGTATCAGCAATGTAAGTATGCCAGCAGGGAATCCAGTTCTGTGCAAAGGATAAATCATACCCATCAATGACGAGTAACTAATTGGAATCACAATGTTGAACAAAGCGAGCGAGGTGGCGCAGCACTGAACTCGTAACGGCGTCACATCAGATAGTGCAAGCCATCCTGAGTCAGGCTTACACTGGTTTCCGTGAATCACTTCGGAGAATACCGGGGCTATTGCTACGACAAAAACAAGCTATGATAGGTTTCCCGTCTGTGATTTTCCAAGCAGGTCATAAGGCAATTAGGTCATTACACACGATAAGCAAATAATGTGCTACATATCCAATGGTCTCCTTGCCAACGTAATTCTCCTCCCTTCCTTTTGGTTGTGAAGGAATGTTTCATTACAAAAAAATACCTGGCTCATAAACATTAACATACATTTTTTGTACCCCAAACTATGTGGCGACGTCGCGCATTCATTTCAAAACTCTAAAGTTTCTTTTGGAATTAAAGTAACCGATATTATTAATGGCGATTGTCAGCTGAATGTATGCTCTGTTTTCATGGCCCGTTTAGTTGTTTTCGAGACGGATAACATAATATTGACTGTAATCATGCATCATGCCTGGCCTTTCCTCCGCCCTTCTCTCTCTCTCTCTCTCTCTCTCTCTCTCTCCCTCCCTCCCCCTCCTCTCCCTCTCCCTCTCCCACTCCCACTCCCTCTCCCTCCCATATAACACACACCCGCGCGCGCACACACACACACACACACACACACACACACACACACACACACTCCCCTCTGCCCCACTCCTCCTCTCTCTCTCTCCTTCCCTCTTCCTTCTTCCCCTTCCCTTTATTACTTTCTACTTATTCGTCATGACACTGCATATTATTCTCCCACACCCAGGACTATTACACGTCATGCTCAGACACGAGGAAGGAATGAAATGGCTCTGAGCACTATGGGACTTAACATCTATGGTCATCAGTTCCCTAGAACTTAGAACTACTTAAACCTAACTAACCTAAGGACATCACACAACACCCAGTCATCACGAGGCAGAGAAAATCCCTGACCCCGCCGGGAATCGAACCCGGGAACCCGGGCGCGGGAAGCGAGAACGCTACCGCACGACCACGAGCTGCGGACACACGAGGAAGGCAATTGCGAACCGCATACTATCATACTGCCCAGTGCGGTTTCCATTTTTTTTTCTTTTTTTTTTTTTTTTGCAGCGCTTATTAATTACGGAACATCATAGCCGATAAGTGATATGACGTCACTTTCACAGGCTTTTGGTCGGTTTTTGTCTACTTCAGAAAGGCGAACTATGTCATTTATTTACTATCAGATTTAATCCTTACACCTCAAGCGACAATGTAGATCTCATAGTGCTCAACACGTAACAGGCACATATTATCACCATAGTTAAAAAAAAGGTCAGCTTCTTTCCTAAGTAGCATCTTCGTGGAATCTCTTACGGCAGACTATGTTTACTTGAACTATTGACCCATACAACACATTGCATTATGTATTGTTAAATTATATATTTCTCCCATTAATTTATTGTTATCAAATTACATATTTCTAACTTCTATACACACACACACACACACACACACACACACACACACACACACACAAACGATCCTCTTCTCTTGCACTTTCTCTCGGAGTTATGTTAATACAAGGGTTCTGACTTGTGTAACACGCACTCTCTCAACACATATCGTCTCTTGAAACTTCCTTGCTGATTAAGACTACTTCTCCAGACCTTTGCCTTTCACGGGCAAGAGCTCTGCCAACTGAGCTACCCAAGCACGACTCACGACGCGCTCTTTCAGCCTTACTTCCGCCAGAGACACACTTCCAATTTTCCAAGGTGCTTGCACGCGAAAGGCAAAGGTCCCGAGTTCGACAAGTCTCGGTTCGACATGCAGTCTGAATCTGTCAGGAAGTTTCATATCAGCGCACAATTCACTGCAGAGTGAATAATACTGCATATTGTTTCTTGCTCACTGGCCATCTTAATTAATGCTGTGTCTTACAACCACAAGTGGGCATCTTAATTTGTGCTGTGTCTTACATAGCATAACTCGCAGTTAACACCATAACTCTCTTACAACATTTAGATACAGTTTGGAAATTAACGATGCGCTTCCAGCAAGCCTCGTAACAAAACATTGGTTAAGGCGAAACGTTTTGCACAGCCAGAAACGCTGTTCCTTAAAATCATCTTCTCTGCACCCACACATGGTAGAAATATAGCAAGGTCATGGCGACAGGGGTGCTTCTTCAAGTGTCCGTGACTAGGCTAATTGTTGTCATTGTCGACCTAGACAGGCCTGAGTGTGGCTTGGCAACGCAACAACGACGCGTCAGACTACGCTCATCGTAGGGTCTAGAGAGATAAACTACACACCTTGGGTTACATGGATCGGAGAATTCCAATGTAATCGATAGTTTGTGTGGCTCCACGCAATCCTATCACGAAATACCTCTTTCGCCAACGTATTTGCCTTTTATTGCTTCAAATGGTTCAAATGGCTCTGAGCACTATGCGACTTACCTTCTGAGGTCATCAGTCGCCTAGAACTTAGAACTAATTAAACCTAACTAAACTAAGGATAACACACACATCCATACCCGAGGCAGGATTCTAACCTGCGACCGTAGCGGTCGCTCGGTTCCAGACTGCAGCGCCTAGAACCGCACGGCCACTCCGGCCGGCTGCCTTTTATTGCCTCTCGATTCAAGCTAGGTCCAGTTCTTTTATTCGTTATGGACGTGGTAGTTCCAGTATGTAGAACGCGATTGGGCGATCACTGCGTCCTCATCGTAAGGGCTGCTTTAAGTTAACAACTTATATTGTGTTCGTGAGGATGACGAAAATTTCGGCCACTCTATACTACGCATAATTGAGCGCCCTTAGAATGGCAGTACGTTTCGCTGTGTCATAACATGGTGTGATCTTATAGCGTGACCATGCTGACTGCAGGATGAAATGCGGAGCTACAGCCTTCCTCATTCTTTTATCGAGCGGGGAATATTATTTTCGTGCTACCTCAAGTTTGCAGATAGCCTACTCGCGTAATCTCAGACCCAGCACATCATCTCACAAGTGCTGACTGTAGGACTGTGTGTCTGCAGATCACCTCTACATGCAAACCGACGAACACAGACTGCGATAGTGACTACGACAACAGCTTACACAGACACAAAGTTAACTTCACTGTCGGAGACTTCAAAAGCCATACTTTCAGTGGCACGACTCTGAGAACGATAATAATAGAAAGACTGTTATTCAACAGACTGCGTCAAACAGCTTAGATCTGATCTACAAAAATATACTCCCTGCGTACTTCAGTAGTTTAAGATTACAAACAGGATAGACTGGGGACCTCAGTTTCGTGTTTACACCGGTGCCTACGAGACGCTTGCTCACAGATATCAACACCCAACACAGCCCAATACTTTGCCAAGTGCCGCAAGGTGTGCGGCCACGAAGAGCGATATTTCGAGTCAGCTATAATTTTCAAAAAGCAAACAGTAAGAAGATCCAAAGCCTACTGCTGCAAGCACGAACTAATGTCGTATGACACTTCATCGAGAGTCTCACAGGGGAAACGGAATACAAACAAGAAAAAAGTATCGCTATTAGAGACTAATCTCCGGCCATACAATTATTCCTAGCTAGTAATTGAGCAGCTCAATATCGAGTGCCAGAAGAGAAAGCTGCATAAAGGCAATAGAAAGATAGCTATGAGAAGAAACAGCCAAAAGACGTGGAAACTCCAAATAAGCTTCAAGCAATCTTCAGGTCATGTCCCCACCACTGCCAGCCAAATAACGTGTCAGCTCCTTGTAAACGGCAAACTCGAGCATAAATTCTCCAAAGTAAACTCAAAAATAGCAAGGAACGAAGAAGAAGAAACCACAAACATCTCTCGTCCCTTCAGCATAGAAGAGGTAAACAGAGCAGTTGCCAAGAGCAAAGCAAAGAAGACTGCTCCTTTAGGCAGTATCCTAGTACAAGAAATGAAACCAAACAAAACAATGAACAGAGCTCTTCAATAATTGCCTAGTAACAGGCTGGACGAAAGCCAAAGGTATTTCCATCCTAAACCCAGAAAAATCACTCTAACGACCCTGCAAGCTTCTATCCCATATCACTCCTTTCCCATACTTGCCAAATCTATGAGAGAATGCTGTAATACAGCTTTCTGGATGCAGTAACCCTTTCTTACTCGTCAGTAGGCCGATTCAGGCTCAGTAACAACTTTGTAAATATTACACCTCACATAGCTTACCAGGTTTACGGCTGAAGCGTTGATAGACCTCTCCTCCGGCTACGGTACCGTCAATTATGTACTTTTTAGTGCAAAAGAACTACACTACAACAAAACCCATTGACCTTGACCATAATAGGCCTCCTCCAAAACCGCATCATCTTTGTGGAATCCTAAGACAGAAGAAGTAGATGGCAGGGGCAGTAGATGGCAGTGTAGCGTGTTCGTGTCCCAAGACTTTATACATTTGACTACTACCGAGTAATGCCACATGCTTCACAAACACACATGGCAGAGGTGCACGTTTGAGGACGTCGAGGTAAACTCACTGAAGTGCTGGAGAGGCCCGAAAAATACTGCTCATATAACAGGAACCACGCTAAGCCTTGCCTCGTGAATATCCAACATTGCTCCTACCGTCTCGTAAAAGGCATACAGTCAAAGCGCTACAGGTTACATGCAGTGGATCGCAGCTAGGGGACTGCCCCTACCCCTACTTACTCCGTTGTTACCCTGGACAGGACGGCGACATTTAAACTGTACTCCGTCACTAAAGTTACTTGGAGAAACAATGTTCTTGGTAAAATTGTAGACTCAAAATAAATGCTGAACCACGAGTGGTAAAGCCAAGAACATGGTCAATTTGTTATGACGTTTCTGAATATGCCTCTCCATCTGGTACAAATCCATCCACGCTAATGAAGTTGAAGTCTCACTGAACGAAACTGGTAGACTCATCATCGGCAGTCCAAAATTAGTTCCCATCGATCTACTACTAGGCTGGAACCGCTCCATTGCCAGTTCGCCTTGAGGAAGCTTCCTACGTAGAGTGAACGAAATCTTTCACATTCGAACAATCCACTCTACACGCCGATCAAAATATCTTCAACGGGGACAATCATCAGAAGGATTAGCCTTCTCGAAAACATGGGGTATTTACCCACTGAAGGGTAAAAACTAAACGATCCTATTCTGTTTCTCATGAAACTAAATTATTTTCAACAGATCATTAGTATTAGCAAATTTTTAATTTGTAAGACTCTGAAATTGATTATACAAGTTAACAAGAATTACTTTTTTCTCAATGAGTAGCATCAGTATGGTGGAGGTTATAGATTACTCACAGAGTTCAACCACTATGCACATATGTTGTGCTTTGTCCTGTACATCGGTGATAAACAAAGTGACACTTAAAAGTAACAAATGCTAGATATCTCCAGCAATTGTCTTCTCCAAGTTGTGGATAATACCTTCAGTAGTCCCGAAATTGGTACCTTACTTGACTCGAAAAAGATAAATGAATTAATTGACAGCACCACACAACAGTAACTACATTAGGGCTACTATAGTGCTGTACACATTATTATTATTATTATTATTATTATTATTATTATTATAAGAGTGGTTAGATACAAAGCATTAACAGCCTGAAGTCTCCAATTTCTGACAATTCAGAAGTAAGGAGTGCAGCAATGATATGGTTCATAAACAATAAGTACCATATACAAATCTGAACTTGTTTGATTTCAAATGGGGCTGCAATGTGCCGGTCAACTGAGAAGGAATTGTGGGTAGCACTTGCCATGTACCACAGTAGGGGGACAAAGCTGCAACCTGCCCACATTACATTGTTGCCAAATTTTTTCAAAATGGTGGATCCAAGATGGCGGCAACAAATATGGCAGCATCACAATGACATCATGGTGGGAAGTTCAAATTTTGGCAAAAAATAGGTCAATTGGGCTACCTCCACTAACCTAACCCCCTCCCCCTCCTCCCTCTCCACCCCTAGAAAATGATTGGAAGTTCAAATTTTGGTACAAAAAGGTTACTTGGGCTACCTCCACTAACATTAAGAAAATGGTGGGAAAATAGGCTACCTCCACTAACCTAAGTCATCCGACCGCCACTTCTTCCTAGGGATTGGTGGGGAAAGCACTCAGCCTGTGCTGGGCTGCTGGATAGGATGGTCTTAATTTTGTATTCAGTGTTTATTATTTAAACAATTTGAGGCAGTAGCTGCATCCAGTGTGTTCACCATGAGGTCTGGAGTCCAACTGATCTAGTAAACCGAATTGCCACCAGAGGGTGCTGTTGTCCCTTCTGTGATGCAATCCAAGATAGCGATCTGGGGGTAAAATGGCGGGAAAAGGACTCAGCCTGTGCTGGGCTGCAGGAGACAGCAAGAAGTGTACTTTATTTATTTCGAAACAATTTATTCAGGGACAGATTTCACATAGTTTATTTATTACACTGATACAAAGCACCCACTCTGATGTGCTTGGGGTCACAATACACAGCCTACAGACCTGAAAACTACTCGTAAGTTATCGAAATAAAGCAGTACACTGATGTACATACACACAAAGAACTCGTAAATCACCGAAATAATGCACAGCACACCCTATAGAGCTGCAAACTACGCGTAGATTGCCGAAATAATGCATGTAAAACGCTCTGCAGATATGCTCACTGTCGAACTAATGCACTGCACAGTCTACAGACAAGAAAACAACTCGAAAATTATCAAAATAATGCATGTAAAACGCTCTGCAGACACGCTTGCTAATTGTAAACTGTCGAAATAATGCAGTACATAGCCTACAGACCTGCAAACTACTCATAAATTACTGAAATAATGCAGTACACTGATGCACAATCGTACATTGTCAATAAATAATTCATGTAAAAAGCTCTGCAAACACACTCACGACGATAAACAGCCGAAAATAATGGAGTGTACAAACACTCATTGCATGTAAGAAGTGCTTTCGAATAATCGTCGACCGCAATGTATGAGAGGCTCCTGAGCGCATGTGTACACCAATGCCATCAGGAGCTACCGCCAGACAGACGAACACGAGGGCACGAGCTGTTGCTCTCAGGTCGCTACAACATAAAGCCAGTAGGTGAAAGTCACGTATATTTTTGGGTATACAGCTAGAATTCTTCAAGTGTTATACTGACATCACATGTATATGTAAATAAGAGGCAAGTCACCCTCTGAACACGCGTGTGTTTACCATTGCTGGTGCAATGCCTCTCTACCTGTGAACCAGTGGAGATCTAATTGCCAAGTGACTCACTCTCGTAGATGCAGCTAAAAGGTTCTCAATGCTATACTGACATCACAGGTCACACTATAGAAATCTGTTGTAATGTAACCAGAATAGCACAGGGTGCATTGTTCCTTGCGATCCTTACAGGACATGTGAGATGTTTACTGTGGCTGACCTCTACCTGCAAGTCCCACGTCAAGCGAGAGATGTCTGCATAGCGGCTCATCCATGCAGGTGCAGCTAAAACGTTCTCAATGTTATACTGAGTCTCATGTCTGTGTAAATAAAAGCCAAGTCTACTTCTCGGAAACAGTAAAGAGCTGCAGAAATAGTTAACAGTCGCTTTTGTAGGAGCTTTCGTGATGTCTCAGCTTGTCTGTATGGAAATTCTTGTCTTAACAGGAGCTGTTTATAAAAATAGCCCAGAATAACACCGATTGCATTCTTCCTGGTGGTCCTAATAAGGCACCCCGTCCATCAAGTGTTACCCTTCCTAGAAATCGCGACTTCCTGCTTTCAGAAACAGTAAAAAGTCTCGCCACTATGTAGAGACTCCTAAGTCGCAGCACAAAGGATGTCTTGCGAATGAGTGGAGCATTCGCCTTTTTCTTTCTTTCTGCTGGAGAGACTTTCAGCGCCGGCCACGGTGGTCTAGCGGTTCTGGCGCTGCAGTCCGGAACCGCGGGACTGCTACGGTCGCATGTTCGAATCCTGCCTCGGGCATGGGTGTGTGCGATGTCCTTAGGTTAGTTAGGTTTAAGTAGTTCTAAGATCTAGGGGACTGATGACCTAAGATGTTGAGTTCCATAGTGCTCAGAGCCATTTGAACCAAGACTTTCAGCGGCAAAACTATTCTGTATGGGTCGCCGTATTGCACTGATAATTAAACCCTGCAAAAGTGGCCTACTGATCATCAAATACGGAAAGACACTTGCTCAATAAGGCTGCTCTGCCACTGAGAATGGAAGCATGAATATTAGAGCGTGAAACTGATCTTCAACCTATCAGTATATCATCATGTACTGTGTCGATGTAGTAAACATACAATTCGTATCCTGCGCCATACAAAATCGCCCCTTTTCCATCATGCATATAGCTACTGACTGCCAGATGCTCATACATATACCGCGAAGACAGACAGAATAAGCACATGCACTGAAGGCATACTCCTCCCTGCACTAGACATTTCCCACAAGGTCAGGTGGTCATCCACCACAGCCAATGGTCACAAGTCATCCGCCCCCAACACGTGACCAGAGTGCCCTCAGTGGACTAAAGTCACTCTCAGAACTGTTGTACAAAGTTGGGGTCGGTTCCCCTTGGTGAAACAGCGTTACTATTTCTGGCCCCAACCTGCTTGCTTGCTTGTTTTCTACACCAATCTCCAGACTCTGGGATTACAAGAACACATATATTTTCACATGGGTTACCTGATTATTACACCATTTACGCGATACCTCTAAATATCAAGCGCATAGCAATATCGCTTGAATAGCAGTATCGCTCATGCAACATAATCGTGATGAAATTGACTGGAAATTATTTCTCTAGATACCCGAATTGTTTGCGAGGTGGAGCGTGCTGTAAACCAATGAGTAACTAGAAACTTATCCTGTCTGCGAAGATCTTTACGTGAAAACTCGAAAAAAATGGAGGAAACTGATATTTCCACAGATTCCAAATCATCCCTATAATTTACAAAGTCAACTAAGGTGTTTTTCATGTCTAGAAAACCAAACAACATGCCTTGCACCTGCTTTTCACCTGCTAGATGCCTACATCATAATCGATGTTCTGTAACCTAAATGAAGACAGGAAATATGAAGAAGCAGTCAGGCGGACAATTTACGTAGGAGAGAATAATGGGACCGAGCTAACAGATGTCGATTTTGAATCTTCTCAAATTTCCACATGATCACGAAAGCTGTCCAACACATACTAAGCATTAGTTCGGTATTCGGCCATCTAGAGGACGACACAGTTAAATCAGCTACATGCCTGTATCCCAACAGGCCTCTCCATTCGGACAGCTCCCACCATTAGCCAGAAACGTGAATCATTGCTGTCACAGGCCACCGCCGGCGCGCCACGAACCCCTGGACACAATTATCCTAGGAAACCAGTCACATACATATTTGATTGCTATACTTACAATTAAATGTTACGATTGCGGTCTCAAGTGGCTTTCGTATTTCCACTGACAAAGCCGTCTGTATCTATTTCTGGCGGCGCAATTGGTTTCTCCCACCATCTTTACATCTTGGGCGTGTTGCTCTTTCATTCGTTGAAACTACGACATTCCTAGTGCTACTGCTCGATAGGAAACTCTCTTGGTCCTCCCATGTGTCTTACCTGGCAGTCCGCTCTACACAGTCCCTCAATGTCCTACGTGTCCTTAATGGTAGTTCCTGGGCTGCAGATCGAATCACTCTCCTCCATTTGTAGAGGTCCTTTGTCCTTTCGAAGCTAGACTATGGGTGCTTTGTTTATGCGTCTGTCCCTCTTAACGCCGCCTCAGCACTATCCATCATCGTGGCATCCGTTTGGTCACTGACGCCTTTTACGCTAGCCCAGTTGAGAATCTATATGCTGAAGCTGCTAAAGTACCACTGTCCTACCACCGTGACTTTCTTGTCAGCAGTTACGCATACCGTTTGTCTACCATGCACGGCCACCCACACTATGCCTCCTCTTTCGATGATTCCTTTGATCGCCAGTATGAGGCACCTCTTCTCCGTTGCCCCTTGTAGTCCGCTTTCGACACTTGTTCCGACGGATTAGTTTCACAAAACTTGCAACTTTCACCACCTTGGCTTCGTGAAGCGGTCCGTGTTAACCTTGGCCTTCATTCGCTTGTTAAGAACACTACTCCAGTCTCGCTCTATCGCCTTCCGTTTCACGACCTTATCATAGAACATCGCGATAGTACTTTTGTGTACACTGATGGCTCTCGGACTGACAGTGGTGTCGGGTGTGCCTTCGTCTTGGCGCCCACGTCTTTCGATATCGGCTTTCGGCACACTGCTCAGTATTTATAGCCGACACACACCGATCTGTATTTACGTGCAAATAGCTGCCACCATCCTGCCCAGACAATGTGTTCTCCGAACTTTGACCCACAGAGCGCATATTATTTCTGACGAAAGCAGTCTGCAAGATGAACTTTCCCACTTACAAAGAGCGTCTGAAGACAATGGGTACTCTCCACAACAAATACAGAGGTCACTGATTATGAAATCGAAAGAGGCCACAAAGAAAGCAGAAGAAGATGAAGAAACCTTTAAATCAATGGCCTTCCTGCCATATGTGGGTAGGCTCTCATCAAAAATAGGACGGATTCTCGTCAGACACAAAGTAAAAGTGATTTTTCATCCTACACCCAAGACAACTGCACTCGTGGGCTCCGTCAAAGATGATTTGCTGCTCCGAAAATCTGGAGTTCACAAAATTTCCTGTGAATGTGGCCTTCCTTACACCGGACAAACAACTCGTACTGTCCAAGAAAGATGTACAGAACACCGGAGGCACACACGGCTTTTACAACCTAACAAGTCGGCAGTGGCAGAGCACTGTATTAATAATGGTCACAGTATGTTGTATGACAACGTCGAAATTTTGGCCACTACATCATCCTTTTGGGACTCGATAGTGAAGGAGGCAATTGAAATTCACTTGAGGACGAATTTAATAAATAGAGATAGTGGTTTCAATCTTGATAAATCATGGAATCCGGCACTTGCTGTAATAAACTCACAAAGACGTCGTCACAGTGCAGCTCACAATGATACATCGATATGCCAATACAGATCGACTGTGGATACAACTCGCGCATTATGCACGTCTCTGCCGCCGACCAGCGTCTCTGGCGCATTTGCATCTGTGGCCGCATGCGCACTTGCGCGGCACACGAGTATAAAGGGACGAAGCGAGCACTGGAGCGGCAGTCTTGCGGCTCACTCTGAAGATGGCTGAACGTTATACGGCCGAAATATTAGAAGAAGGAGATTTCTTCTGGCTGCACACCTGAAACTTAATGGAACAGTCTTTCCGCCGCCAAAACCTGAAGATTCACATAAAATGTAATGTTTGCTTTGTTTATTGTTGCCATTGGTCTGTTTTGCATCAACACCACTAGCACTGTGTTGAGCTGCTCGTCGACTAAGCATTTCAACTACACTCCGTAGCGACATGGTGTGCTCACCATTGGAGATACCAGTGCCGCCCCCTCTTGCCATTAGAGGCAATATTGTGTTTGCGTGGAAGACAATGTGTGTGGCGTCGAATGCCGTAAATATCATTTACCTTTTGCGATCTCGCACTCACGAGGTTCCTTGTGAGCTGTGTAGAGGCTCGATTTGATTCTGGCGCCGGTCAGACATACTTGACATCTTTGCTACACATATGTTTTCGGTGTGGCAGAGCGGTTCTAGGCGCTTTAGTCTGAAACCGCTTGACCGCTACGGTCGCAGGTTCGAGTCCTGCCTCGGGCATGGATGTGTGTGATGTCCTTAGGTTAGCTAGGTTTAAGTAGTTCTAAGTTCTAGGGGACTGATGACCTCAGATGTTAAGTCCCATAGAGCTCAGAGCCATTTGAACATATTTTCCTGGTCGCTGTGTGGGCACCAGGAGTATGGCAGTAAGAGGGTACTTCACGCTAGCGGCGCTTGCGCGAATGAGTGAGTGATTCGGTCGCGCCCCATTTAGGACAGGGCGGCTGTTGGCGGACGGGAACACGGCTGGACAACAACGCTCGTCTAGCAGCGCTCTTCCTTGACGTGGGGCAAACTGTTGCTTGGATGGTTAAATGGAAGTTCTGAGCCCAAGTCGCCCTTGAGTGAGCTGAACGTTACGTGATTGCTAATTCATGGTCACTGCCAAGACGGTGCTTTGCACTATTATATGTTGGATTTGTGCCACCGTAATTGAAACTAGTGAGTATCTTTGTTTTGTTTTAGGGTGCAAATACAACTGGAGTAATAGGGGCCCAAGTAAAAACTATATAACACGAAGACAGAGAGGAGTTATAAAACGACTATACCCGAATCCCAATTGACATAAGAGAAGACAGCTAAAAACAGGGACGTGTAGAAAGAGCTACAAAAGACACCGTACAGAAATGGAAGTCCAAAACTAAAAATTAAATGGCCTTCGACATACTGCTTTGAAAAAGAAAAACGCGGTCGACAGCCCGCGCGTCATTTGCTAAAACGGCCGATAAACCAGATGGCAAACACAAGCGGAAACGTAAACGGTTAAAATATGAGCATTCCGTCAGAAAGTGGAGGACAGTTAAAACCTTGTAGCAATGTGTACAAAATGGTGAGGGAGCGCCACTTGTCAAATGACGATGGCTAAAAAAGCAATGCCCAGTATGGAATCTTCTTAAAATGACCTCCTCCCGGCGGGAGGGCCGAGAGGACGTCGTCCAAGCCGCTGGGAGAGGCTTAATAATCCTCAGCTTATTTCCATGAAGGGAGGACCAATGGCGATGCCAAAGGGACACCACCTCCTGACAGACGGCAACACAGGGACCATTGGGGAAATATAGGAACTAGTGGGCTGAGGTACGAGGACTGCAGCCTTGGCAGCAGCGTCAGCAGTCTCGTTTCGACATGATACATAAACATCACAGTCGGTCCACCAACAGTGAGCAAGTGACAGTTTTCCTGGACCCGTGGCACTAAGGGATGGACGGTGTACAAGGCACATAGAGTTGAAAGACTGAGAGAGTCTGAGCTGAGGACAAAACTGAGAAGTCTGTGTCGCCGGATGTACAACAGTTTCCCAAGTTGACGTTTCCTCAGAAAAGAATGCAAGAACAGGCAGATGAAATGCTAGTGTTTCTGCAACATGAATCAGTGAAAATATGTGGTGTCGTATACGCTCAACTGTGAGGACAAAGTACATGAGAAGTACAGTGATGGCGATACGTGCTTAACAAGTGAAAGTGAAACTGAATTAAGTGTCAAGCCAAGTAGTTCAACATTCTTGTCGGGTACGGACCCACAAATCCAGTCTCCAGTGAAACGTAGGAAAGGTCAGTGGTAGTTCAAGGAGAGGCTATTAAACATAATTGTATACATGGAAGACCATCCGCAGCACAGTAAAAATTATTTATGAACACGTTTCGGATAAGTCAGTAGTGATATGGCTGTGTAAGTGCATAGGAAAAACTGCGAATACTCTAGTGAGAACAAGGCGCACTTGTTACAAAAACTGGTCAATGCGTGTTTCAAGGATGCTCGATACAATATAACTACGTTATGCACGTCAAATTAGACATGATTTGGAGTGGTTTCAACAGAAACAGTGGATGGTTGCATAACTTCAAACAGTGCTACAAAATTGGAGACGTAAAATCTAGACGATAAACAGCAAACTGCGGAATCGGCGCGAAAATTTGTAGATGAGTTAAACAAACTTATCCCATCGTTCAGTAAGGAGTTTATCTTCAACAACGACCAGTCGGTATCTGAAGAAGAAAAGCATATGAAAGGTAGCCTGGAAATCAGAGATACCAAGAGAGTTGCATCAAGCTCAACTAACACCAGTGCCTTAACGCATTCATATACAATTACGCCGACTGTTAATCAGGATGGTGTTGTTGTGGTCTTCAGTCCAGAGACTGGTTTGATGCAGCTCTCCATGCTACTCTATCCCGTGCAAGCTTCATCATCTCCCAGTACCTACTGCAACCTGCATCCTTCTGAATGTGCTAATTCGTTTTGCTTGGGGGCCATCTCAAGTAAATAAAGTTTGATTATAACCACCCTGTATTTTACTGCAAGAGAAGTTTAATGGTGACAAAAATATGAAGACGCAGCGCTTCTTTCATGTTGACATGCAGCCATATACGCGCCCAGAAGTCGTTTGAAAGGTCCCTAAGGTAAAGCGTGCCGCAACTGTAGCAGTTACCGCTTCAAAACGCTAGTTTTTACTTCGGTCTGAGTTTCTTTAACTAAAATTTTTGAATGGAAAATGTTGTTGTTGTTGTTGTGGTCTGCAGTCCAGAGACTGGTTTAATGCAGCTCTCCATGCTACTCTATCCTGTGCAAGCTTCTTCATCTCTCAGTACCTACTGCAACCTACATCCTTCTGAATCTGCTTAGTGTATTCATCTCTTGGTCTCCCTCTATGATTTTTACCCTCCACGCTGCCCTCCAATACCAAATTGGTTATCCCTTGACGCCTCAGAATATACCCTACCGACCGATCCCTTCTTCTAGTCAAGTTGTGCCATAAATTTATCTTCTCTGAATTTCTATTCAATACCTCCTCATTAGTTATCTTATCTACCCATCTAATCTTCAGCATTCTTCTGTAGCACCACATTTTGAAAGCTTCTACTCTCTTGTTGTCTAAACTATTTATCGTCCACGTTCCACTTCCATACGTGGCTACACTCCATATAAATACTTTCAGAAACGACTTCCTGACACATCTATACTCAATGTTAACAAATTGCTCTTTTTCAGAAACGCTTCCCTTGTCACTGCCAGTCTACATTTTATATCCTCTCTATTTCGACCATCATCACTTATTTTGCTCCCCAAATAGCAAAACTCATTTAGTACTTTAAGTGTCTCATTTCCTAATCTAATTCTCTCAGCATCACCTGATTTAATTAGACTACATTCTATTATCGTCGTGTTGCTTTTGTTGATGTTCATCTTATATCCTCCTTTCAAGGCACTGTCCATTCCGTTCACTGCTGTTCCAGGTCCTTTGCTGTCTCAGACAGAATTACAGTGTCATCGGCGAACCTCAAGGCTTTTATTTCTTCTCTATGGATTTTAATTCCTACTCCGAATTTTTTTTTTTTTGTTTCCTTTACTGCTTGCTCAATATACAGACTGAATAACATCAGGGATAGGCTACAACCCTGTATCCTTCCCTTCCCAAGCACTGCTTCCCTTTGATGCCCCTCGACTCTTATAACTGCCATCTGGTTTCTGTACAAATTTTAAATAGCCTTTCGCGCCCTGTATCTTACCCCTGCCACCTGCATCTCGATGGTAAATTGGGTTAAAAGTTATGTATTGTGCAGCGAGAAGTTGGAGGTTCTCTGCCTCTACGATTCCTTTTCGTATGTGTGATCTTCCTAGGGCAGAAGGGGAATGTTTACGTCACAGCAATTAAGAGTGGGAAAAAGGGTGTTACAGAAAAATTACTACCGTATGAGCACTGCTTTTGGCCAATAGCTGGTCAAAGTAAGTTGCTTTTACTTTGTTGTTGGTCTGCGTATAAAAATCATACACCTTTAGAGCAAACTATCCTTCCTGAAAAGTGTGTGACATTGCAGTTCATACCAACTGGAATCACTGGACTAATTCAATTTCTGGATGTTTGTTTTTTCCGTGCCTCTAAAACATATTAACGCACTACCTGCAGCTACGCTTTAAAGGATAGCCAGTTTCACGATAAGCTCCACGACAGTCTGTTTCACATTCAGTTGTGTGCTGTCATATTGAATTAGTTCCCATTACCCTGTTACACCAATGTAAATTTCTCACACACTGTGGACTAGCAACTATCAAATGGCTTTCTAACTTCTTCTCAGACATTCTCTCCACTGGAAATCTCCAACTATTATTCAAGAAAACCAAGCTAATAGCAATCCTTAAACCGAACAAAGACCCAACAAAAATAGAAAGTTACCAACCAATAGCCCTGTTAAGTGTTACTTGCAAACTACTTGAAGGACTCATCTACAACAGGATCTATGAAACAATTAATAAACAAATACCCATAGAACAAGCTGTATTCAGGCCTGGTAGAAGCTGTAATGACCAAGTGTTTGCATTAACAACCCATATTGGAGATAGATATGAGAAGAAATGCGTAAGCATAGCTGTTTTCTTGGATCTATCCGCCACCTACATCACTGTACTGCGAGAAGGCCTTGTCTTAAAATTAATGAGCATCATTCAGTGTTGGAAACGCACAAACCTACTTATCAACATGCTAAGCAACAGGCTTTTCCAGATATACTCTGATAACGACAGAAGAAAATTGTTTAAATTAAGTGACAGACTACCTCAAGATTCTATATTGGCCCCTCTCCTTTTCAACTTTTACATTTACGACCTGCCAGACACAGCCTCAAGGAAATTCATATACGCTGATGGCATCTGTTTGGTAACGCAGAGCTTCAGTTTCACCACTGCTGAATGCACATTAACTGCCGACATGGAAATCCTGGACACATACTTCAGGAAATGGTGCCTCCGCCTAAACCCTCAGAAAACTGTTACTTCAGCATTCCACCTACGGAACAGACACCCTGACTATAAACCAGGAATTAAAAAAACTCCGAGGAAAAACCTTGCAGTAGTGCAGTACTCCTAAGTACCTCGGAATAACACTCAATAGGTCCCTAACTTTCCGACAACATATCTCCAACGTGGCCGCAAAAGTGAAGACCTGTAATAATATCATTCAGAAGCTTGCTGGTACCACCTGGGGTTGCAGCGCTCAAACCCTAAGATCAACTGCTTTGGCACTATCATACTCTGTCGCTGAATACTGTTGTCCAACTTGGACGAAAAGTGCTCACTGTAGCAAGATAGATGTGCTACTCAACCAGACAATGCTACTTATCACAGGCTGCATACGTAGCACTGAAACTGCATGGCTACCAGTTGTAAGTAACATCCAATCTTCAGCCCTACGAAGATCAGATGCTCTCCTGAAGATGTGGAGAAACATTCAGAAGAACCCCCAGCTACCCGTACAGAGCGATATGTTAACAGTAGAACATCAGCGTCTGAAGTCAAGAAAACCACCTTGGTGAACTGCACAACACCTTGAAGTCTCCGACTTTAACATCAACGAAGTATGGAGAAGTCAATGGGAAGAATCGTCAGTGTTCAGCAGTCATCTGGTTGAAAAGCCTGTCATGCGAGTTCCAGGTTCCTCACTCCCCAGACGCCAGTGGAGAACCATCAACCGCATCCGAACAGGACAACGGAACTGCGGATATCTAAAGCTAAATGGGGCTGGTCAACATCTCCAGATTGTGACTGTGGAGCTGCTCTGCAAACAGTACATCACGTTGGTGAATGCCCGAAACGAGCCTTCGGAGGATCAATAAATGACATCCACCATGCATCACCTGAAGGGCTCAACTGGCTCAACACTTACAAGGGAACCTCCCAATCGCACCCCCCTCAGATTTAGTTATAAGTTGGCACAGTGGATAGGCCTTGAAAAACTGAAGACAGATCAATCGAGAAAACAGGAAGAAGTTGTGTGGAACTATGAAAAAATAAGCAAAATATACAAACTGAGTAGTCAAGGATAGTGGGAGCTCAGGAGCGCCTTGGTCCCTGGTTCAAGTATTCCCTCAAGTGAAAAGTTTACTTTCTTTATTTTCGCACAGTTATCATCTGTCCGTTCGTTCATTGACGTCTCTGTTCACTGTAGTAAGTTTAGTGTCTGTGTTTTGCGACCGCACCGCAAAACCGTGCGATTAGTAGACGAAAGGACGTGCCTCTCCAATGGGAACCAAACACATTTGATCGAAGGTCATAGGTCAACCGATTCCTCCACAGGAAAACACGTCTGATATATTCTATACGACACTGGTGACTGCTTGTGCGTCACATGACAGGAATATGTTGTCGACCCACCTAATTTGTACTGTAGTCGACTGACGTCGTGTGTTTCGATGTTTGTTTAGGTGTAGTGGCCCCTTACTACGGCGCAGTTACCTCGCATCGGACGGACAGATAATAATTGTCTTACAATAAAAAATTAAACTTTTCATTCGAGGGAAGACTTGAACCAAGGACCTGTCGCTCCGCAGCTGCTCACGCTAACCACGGGACCATGGCGCTCTTAAACTCACAGGGCGCTTGATGTGGCCTATCTTGCGCATGGACTACTCCGTTTGTATATTTTACTTATTTTTTTCATAGTTCCACACAACTTCTTCCTGTTTTCTCGATTGATCTGTGTGCAGTTTTTCAAGTTCTGTACACTGTGCCAACATATAACTAAATCTGAGGGGGGTGCGATGGTTCCCTTGTTAGAAATCTAAGGACTTGTGTAATGTGCAGTATAATTTAGTATAATACTTTGGACATTTGGTTCTGTGCCTGTATTTTGCTTGTCATTTCTTACACTGTATATTCTTAAAATTATGCCTCTGAGCGCTATGCGACTTAACTTCTGAGGTCATCAGTCGCCTAGAACTTAGAACTAATTAAACCTAACTAACCTAAGGACATCACACACATCCATGCCCGAGGCAGGATTCGAACCTGCGGCCGTAGCGGTCGCTCGGTTCCAGACTGTAGCGCCTAGAACCGCACGGCCAGTACGGCCGGCTCTTAAAATTATGTATTTGTTCCAAGCTCTGTATCATCATACGATAAATAAAACCAATATGACTTTATGTGCACCTAGCTGAACATCCTGCAAGATTTGTAAGTCCCAAGGAGTTCACCTTCGATCTTGATGGTGCGAACCTCTGTGATCACTGTGGGTCGCCAGTTTTCATTCGGTGTTCATTATGCAATTTAATGGTTCATTTTGAATATTTCTAGCATGTCGACGATGTCCATTTTGTGAAGCCTAATGTGTACATATGAAGATCGATCTCTGCATATTCTGGACACACGACACTGAAACGCGAGTGAGCTCACGCGCAAATAAACAAGGAAGTCACAGAGATGTGTATACAAACAGATAACGTATACATGTTCCAAAGACCTCATGAAATGAAGGTATCCTGACAATTGCTAAAAATGTAGTTACTAAAAGAAACCAGTGAAATGTTTGAAAAAGTTATTTGTATCACCAGTTAGCTGTTCATTCAGTGTCGTGTTTGGCTACGTGGTGTGTGGTATCAACGAAGACGCACGGGCGGTTTACGACGATAGAGGAGAGAGCCCTGTGGTTAGATGTTGAACACCATAGGCGACACCATTTTAGAGTTTTTTATATTTTGACGACTATGTGGAGATGCACCTTGGAAGACACGGCTGCAACAAGGGAAGTAGCTGCGATGTTTTAATTTTATTATCAATTTTATTGTGCCTGGTGCATGTTCGTGTTTAGCGAGTTTTAACAGGTTCTTTTACTTTTTATTATTCTGATGATGGAAGCTTGACTTCCGAAACGCGTCGATCTTAGTGTTTTAAACTAAATAAGTGGTTGAGCCGATATATTTTTTAACAACGACATTCACAACCACGACCTCTCATCCTGTATGGATAAAATCAAGGTTCTCAGTATGGTTTGCTACAGAAATATGAGGTTTCGACAGGTGGAGAGACGAGAGCCAGGCCGCGACGAGAGGAACTGGTTTGTTGGACTCGGCACGGGAAGCGGTGGCGGTGGCAGCGTGTTGCTGCAGACGGAGCGGCGGCCGCGCCGGCGCGCGTAATCGCCGAGTGAATGAATTGTCACGCGCTGCTGTGACAGGCGCGCGGTAGGCCGCTTCTATCGCCACCGCCTATCTCCCAGGGCTGCCCAAACATCGAGCGCCGAGTTGCGACATGGCAAGCGGCACTGCTGACTGCAATTAAGAGTTGCGTACTAACTCAATTAATAAGAGACGAATCTGATCTCCATGATACACTAAACAGGTCAGGATACTGGTATACAGGGTGAAAAGTATTTAAACCGATATACTCTGGGAGGTTGTAGGGGACATCAAAACAAATATTTTTCGCTAATGTCATTTTTTCCTATGAGGATTATTTAAACCTGTGGAGGCTATATTACTCTCTTCAGTCGTTAGAGGCCATATTACGATTTTCAGTTGTTAGAGGGCGTATTACACTCTTCAGTTGTAGGGAACTGCTGTCCACCAGTTTAGTAGTGCATTGTCTCTGTTTACTAATGGAGCGATACACCTGGAGCGAGTACACTGATATGGTTGGTGCGTAATACGTAGCGCACCACAACGGACGAACTGCACAGCGGGTTTATCAACAACAATATCCTAATCGCCGAATCCCGCATCATACGACCTTTGCTGCTGTGTACCAACGTCTGCGTGAGACCGGGTCATTTAGCAGATTACCTGGACAGGGACGCCGTCGCACGGTAAGAACGCTGTAATTTGAGGAACTTGTCTTGCAGCATGTGGAGCGGGATCCTTCAATCAGCACTCGTGCAATTGCACGTAACATGGAGACGAATCAGACGAATGTAAGAACAGTCCTTCGAGAGCAATTGTTACGTCCATTTCACTTAGAGCGTGTCCACAACCTGGAACCAGTTGATTATCCACCCAGAGCACAGTTTTTGCAGTGGTTCCTAGAACAGTGTGAAATGCATCCTACTTTCCAGCCCCTGTGTTGTTTACCGATGAAGCAACGTTCGGACGTGATGGAGTCTTCAACATGCACAATTCGCATGTTTGGAGTGAGGATAACACATATGCCACAGTTACTAGCGCTCATCTAGTGCGGCTCTTCATTAATGTGTGCGTCGGTGCTGTTGGGGACTGTTTAAATGGGCCGTACCTGCTACCTAGGCCATTAAATGGCAGGCACTATTACAATTTTCTCATTAGAGCATTGCCAGAATTGCTGGAAGACGTCCCGCTCCCTACAAGACAAAGCTTGTGGTTCCAACGTGACTGGGCGCCGGCACATTTCAGTCGTCGTGGGCGACGATTCCTGGACCGATGGTTCCCAGAAACATGGATTGGTAGAGGTGGTCCTCTACCATGGCCTGCTCGGTCCCCAGATATGTCCCCTCTGGACTTTTTTGTGTGGGGAGAGATGCGCAACCTTGTTTACGCAACTCCTGTTGCATCAGAAGAGGATCTGGTTGCCTGGATAGTAGTAGCAGCAGCAGGAACAATTCAGGATACTCATGGGGTTTTTGCCCGTGTCAGACAGAACATGATCCGACGGTGTAACCTTTGTTTACGTGTCAATGGAGGCATTTTTGAAAATCTACTGTAATTGAAATATTCGGTTGTGTTAATGTATTGTCTCTTGGTCATAAAATAATGGAAAAGTGTTCGTTGGTTTAATTAATTTGCCGCCAGAGAAATCTTCCTCTACCAGTTGAAATACTCCTCATAGGAAAAAATGACACTAAGGAAAAATAATTGTTTTCATACCAAAGGAAAAAGCATGCCAGATTTGAGAGAGCGCAGAAATATCGAATGTTGGCAGCGCTGACATCAATAAGAGACGACGGTAGTAGTACCCCTACATCTATATGGTTACTCTGCAATTCACACTTAAGCGCCTGGCAGAGGGTTCATCGAACCGTTTTGATACTACTTCTCTACCATTCCACTCTCGAATGGCGCGTGGGAAAAAGGAATGTCTAAATCTTTCCGTTCGAGCTCTGGTTTCTCTTATTTTATTATGATGATCATTTCTCGATATGGAGGTGGGTGTCAACAAAATATTTACGCATTCGGAAGAGAAAGTTGGTGATTGAAATTTCGTAAATAGGTCTCGCCGCAAAGAAAACCGCCTTTGTTTCAGTGACTGCCACCTCAACTCGCGTATCATATCAGTGACACGCTCACCCATATTGCGCGATAACACGAAACGAGCTGCCCTTCTTTGCACTTTTACGATGTCCGCCGTCAATCCTACCTGGTAAGGATCCCATACCGCGCAGCAATATTCCAGCAGAGGACGAACAAGTGTAATGTAGGCTATCTCTTTAGCGAGTTTGTCGCATCTTCTACGTGTTCTTCCAACAAAGCGCAGTCTTTGTTTCGCGTTCCCCACAATATTATCTATGTGGTCTTCCCAATTTAAGTTGCTCGTAATTGTAATTCCTAGGTATTTAGTCGAATTGACAGCCCTTAGATTTGTGCGATTTATCTTTTAATACCCATGTGGACGACCTCGCACTTTTCTTTGTTTAGTGCTAATTGTCACTTTTCGCACCATACAAAATTTCTCTCTGGAATCATTTTGTCATTGAAATTGATCGTTTGATGATTTTACTAGACGGTAAATTACAGCGTCATCTGCAAACAGTCCAAGGGGGCTGCTCAGATTGTCACCGAGATCATTTATATAAATCAGTAACAGCAGAGGGCCTATGACACTACCTTGTGGAACGCCAGATATCACATCTGTTCTACTCGATGATTTACCGTCTATCACTATGAACTGTGACCTCTCTGAGAGGAAATCGCGAATCCAGTCACACAACTGAGACGATACTCCATATGCACGCAATTTGATTAATAGTCGCTCGTGAGGAACGGTATAAAAGCTTTCTGGAAATCTAGGAATATGGAATCGATCTGAGATCCCTTGTCGACAGGGATAAAGAGCTAGCTGTGTTGCAGAAGAACGATATTTTCTGAATCCGTGTTGGTTATGTATCAATAAGTCATTTTCTTCAAGGTGATTCATAATGTTCGAGTACAATACATGCTCCAAAATTCTACTGCAAATTGAGGTCAGTGATGTGGGTCTGTAATTCAGTGGGTTACTCCTATTTCCTTTGTTGAATGTTGGTGTGACTTGTGCTACTTTCCAATCTTTAGGAACAGACATTTATTCAAGTGAGCGGTTGTATATGAGTGCTAAGAAAGGCGCTATTGTGTCTGCATACTCTGAAAGGAACCTGGTTAGTATACCAGCTGGGGCGGAAGACTTGCCTTTCTTAAGTGATAAAGTTGTTTCGCAACATCTAAGATATCTACTTTTATGTCACTCATGCTAACAGCTGTTCTGGTTTCGAATTCTAGAATATTTACTTCGTCTTCTTTCGAGAAGGAATTACGGAAAACTGTATTTAGTAACTCCGCTTTAGTGGCACCATCATCGGCAACATTTCCATCTCTATCGCGCAGTGACGGTATTGACTGCCTTTTGCCACTGGTGTACTTTACATACGACCTGAATCTCTTTGGGTTTCCTACTATATTTTGAGACGATATTTCATTGTGGAAACTATTAAAAGCATCTCGCATTGACGTACGCACTAAATTTCGAGCTTCCGTGAAACTTAGCCAGTCTTAGGGATTTTGCGTTCTTCTAAATTTGGCATGCTTTTTTCGCTGCTTCTGCAACAGTGTTCTGACGTGTTTTGTGTACCATGGTGGATCAGTCCCGTCTCTTATTAACTTATGCGGTATGAATCTATCTATTGCTGCCGATACTGTATACACTCCTGGAAATGGAAAAAAGAACACATTGACACCGGTGTGTCAGAACCACCATACTTGCTCCGGACACTGCGAGAGGGCTGTACAAGCAATGATCACAAGCACGGCACAGCGGACACACCAGGAACCGCGGTGTTGGCCGTCGAATGGCGCTAGCTGCGCAGCATTTGTGCACCGCCGCCGTCAGTGTCAGCCAGTTTGCCGTGGCATACGGAGCTCCATCGCAGTCTTTAACACTGGTAGCATGCCGCGACAGCGTGGACGTGAACCGTATGTGCAGTTGACGGACTTTGAGCGAGGGCGTATAGTGGGCATGCGGGAGGCCGGGTGGACGTACCGCCGAATTGCTCAACACGTGGGGCATGAGGTCTCCACAGTACATCGGTGTTGTCGCCAGTGGTCGGCGGAAGGTGCACGTGCCCGTCGACCTGGGACCGGACAGCAGCGACGCACGGATGCACGCCAAGACCGTAGGATCCTACGCAGTGCCGTAGGGGACCGCACCGCCACTTCCCAGCAAATTAGGGACACTGTTGCTCCTGGGGTATCGGCGAGGACCGTTCGCAACCGTCTCCATGAAGCTGGGCTAAGGTCCCGCACACCGTTAGGCCGTCTTCCGCTCACGCCCCAACATCGTGCAGCCCGCCTCCAGTGGTGTCGCGACAGGCGTGAATGGAGGGACGAATGGAGACGTGTCGTCTTCAGCGATGAGAATCGCTTCTCCCTTGGTGCCAATGATGGTCGTATGTGTGTTTGGCGCCGTGCAGGTGAGCGCCACAATCAAGACTGCATACGACCGAGGCACACAGGGCCAACACCCGGCATCATGGTGTGGGGAGCGATCTCCTACACTGGCCGTACACCACTGGTGATCGTCGAGGGGACACTGAATAGTGCACGGTACATCCAAACTGTCATCGAACCCATCGTTCTACCATTCCTAGACCGGCAAGGGAACTTGCTGTTCCAACAGGACAATGCACGTCCGCATGTATCCCGTGCCACCCAACGTGCTCTACAAGGTGTAAGTCAACTACCCTGGCCAGCAAGATCTCCGGATCTGTCCCTCATTGAGCATGTTTGGGACTGGATGAAGCGTCGTCTCACGCGGTCTGCACGTCCAGCACGAACGCTGGTCCAACTGAGGCGCCAGGTGGAAATGGCATGGCAAGCCGTTCCACAGGACTACATCCAGCATCTCTACGATGGTCTCCATGGGAGAATAGCAGCCTGCATTGCTGCGAAAGGTGGATATACACTGTACTAGTGCCGACATTGTGCATGCTCTGTTGCCTGTGTCTATGTGCCTGTGGTTCTGTCAGTGTGATCATGTGATGTATCTGACCCCAGGAATGTGTCAATAAAGTTTCCCCTTCCTGGGACAATGAATTCACGGTGTTCTTATTTCAATTTCCAGGAGTGTATTTGAATTTGAATCTCTGGCGCAGAGTAACAACTGAAAGAGCTGAAAATGAAATAAGTCGCCATGTCCGGACAGAAGCCCATATCGGTTTTACAAAGAATACTTTATGGCATTGGACACTCACTTATCTTGCATTTAACGCGAATCTCTCGCCCAGCGCAAAGTCGCAAGCGGCTGGAAAAAAGTGCAGGTGATTTCCCTGCGTAAAAAGAGTAAAAGATTTACCCGGAAAACTATAGATCGATCTCCTTAACATCGGTTTGCTGCAGAATTCGCAACATATTCTGAGTTCGAATATAATAAATTTCCTAGCCACCGAAAAGCTCATGTCCACGTATCAGCATGGTTTTAGAAAGCATCGTTCATGCGAAACTCAGCTTGCACTTTTCTCACATGATATCCTGCGAACTATGAATGTACGGAAAAAGGCAGATCCTGTGTTTCTGGATTTTGCGAAAAGCATTTTACACGGTGCCCCTCTGCAGACTGTTAACGGAAGTACGAGCGTGTGGAATACGACATGTGAGTGGCTCGAAGACTTCTCAAGTAATAGAACCCAGTATGTTGTCGTCGATGGTGGGGCTTCATCAGAGACAGCAAAAAAAATGGTTCAGATGGCTCTGAGCACTATGGGACTTAACTTCTGAGGTCATCAGTCCCCTAGACTAAGAACTACTTAAACCTAACTAACCTAAGTATATCACACACAGCCATGCCCGACGCAGGATTCGAACCTGCGACCGTAGCGGTCGTGCGGTTCCAGACTGTAGCGCCTAGAACCGCTCGGCCACTCCGGTCGGCTCAGAGACAGCAGTATCGTCAGCAGTGCCCCAGGTGAATGTGACAGGAGCGCTATTATTTTCTGTTTACATAAATGATCTGGCAGACAGGGTGGCCAGCAGTCTGCGGTTGTTTGCTGGTGATTCTGTGGTATAAGTGCAGGCGTCGAATATGAGTGACTGTTGGATGATACAAGATGACATAGATGATCTTGCAGCTCTCGAAGAACGAAATTACAAAGAAATGCAGACCTTAGCTGCTTAGAGGCGTTGATAAATAACAACGGGTACAGCTGAAAACATGTCCCCCACCGGGACTCGAACCCGGAATCTCCTGCTTATATGGCAGACGCTCTATCTGACTGAGGCATCGAGGACAGAGAGGATAGAGCGACTGCAGGGACTTATCTCTGGCACTCTCCCCATGAAACGCGTATTTCCAACTTACTGTCCATACACTACATCTGTAGTGCCCCTGCACACTATACTCATTACTAGCGGAAGTCAATCTACCGAGTCCTGCGAGAGTTTGAGCAACGTGAGTGCATTCGCACTGAAGAAGATCTTTGGCCCGTAAACCTTATCTGTATGAAGGTGGACATCTCCTCGATGGCTCAGTTGGAGCCGGCACGGTAGCTCAGCGTGTTCGGTCAGAGAGCCGGTTGGCCTCTGTAATAAAAAACTGAGTGGAAGGATCAACCACCGAACTTGAACAGGTTGTCTTGCGACGTCCGCAACGACCAAACACAACGATCAATAACGAAAAAAATGCAAAAAAAAAAAAAAAAAAAAAAAGGTTGGATAGAGCGTCTGCCATGTGAGCAGGAGATCACGGGTTCAAGTCCCGGACGGGGCACACATTTTCAACTGCCCCTGTTGATATTTATCAACGCCTGTAAGCAGCTAATGGTCTGGATTTCATTGTAAATTTCAATGACAGCTAGCTCTAAATGTAGAAGGATGTAATGCGGGTGAGTATGAAAAACTAACCCGTGATGTTCGGATACAGCCCTTGTTGTATCTTTCTTGGCGTCACCCTAAGGGATGTTACCTCGTTGTTCGTTTGAAGAATAGGGGAGAGAGTTTATGATTCATTCAGAAAGCAACTCCTAACAAGCGGCTAAGCCATTTCTTAACAGCATCCTTTCTTTCAGGCGAGCTAGTCCAGGAATGTATGGATGAAAAGCAGAAGAGAGGTACAGGCAAAATTCAAACTGCGACAGTAGGTCGTGAGTGCTGTCTGGCTAGCTCAGTTGGCAAGAGCATTGTCTGTGAAGGGGATCGTTCCATGGTCCCAGTACGGCAGACACTTTGAATTTGTTAGCAAGTGTCAAGATCGTCGTTAATCTTCATTCCTGACTACTCCTTCATTCAGATTAATTTCGTGTGTAGAATACAATTGTTATCAGTATACACAATAACCTTGAAACAAATAGCTAAAAGAACGCGCAACGTCTATGTTGTGCCCAGTGGCAACTCGTGCAAAATTTTACCAATGTGTTGCAATATGGTACAGGCCTACAGCCCTTTGACTTACAAGGTTAGTAATCGTAACTAAATTAAATATATTAATTTTTCGTATATAAATTGATCTGTTCAAGTACATTTAAATTTTATAATTAATCGCTTAACATTGCAATGATGAAATGGAAGGAAAAAAATATTATAGAAGCAGGAATTGCTATTCAAAAATCCTACTTACTCCACGTGTAAATCTTTAGAGAGCGGTTTACCCTTTCTCCAGCTCAGTCAGGCGCAATACCCTAGGAACTTGAAAGAGGCATCTACCTGCTTGTACTCACATGGTTTGAGCCAAATAAGTGAGCCTCGTCCCACACTCTACTGCTAGTAGATGCACATTTGCAATGGATCTGCCTTATTATTTAAATGTCTCTTTCTCCTTCAAAGGTCTACTCGAAAAGGACATGCTTAGCTGAACATCTAGAGAAAATGCTTTCGTATTAAATTTCCTCATACACTCGTTTTTTTAAATTCTTTTTTCACCATGAACAGCCTCTTGACTTACAAGGATAGTAATCGTAACTAAATTGTATACAGGGTGGTCCATTGATCGTGACAGGGCCAAATAACTCACGAAATAAGCGTCAAACGAAAAAACTACAAAGAACGAAACTTGTCTACCTGTAAGGGGGAAACCAGATGGCGCTATGGTTGGCCCACTAGATGGCGCTGCCATAGGTCAAAAGGATATAAACTGCGTTTTTTTTAAAATAGGAACCTCCATATTTTATTACATATTCGTGTAGTACGTAAAGAAATATTAATGTTTTAGTTGGACCACGTTTTTCGCTTTGTGATAGATGGCGCTGTAATAGTCACGAACATATGGCTCTCAATTTTAAACGAACAGTTGGTAACAAGTTGGTTTTTTAAATTAAAGTACAGAACGTAGGTACGTTTGAATATTTTATTTCGGTTGTTCCAATGTGATACATGTACCTTTGTGGAGGAGGAGGATATTAGTGTTTAACGTCCCGTCGACAACGAGGTCATTAGAGACGGAGCGCAAGTTCGTGTTAGGGAAGGATGGGGAAGGAAATCGGCCGTGCCCTTTCAAAGGAACCATCCCGGCATTTGCCTGAAGCGATTTAGGGAAATCACGGAAAACCTAAATCAGGATGGCCGGAGACGGGATTGAACCGTCGTCCTCCCGAATGCGAGTCCAGTGTGCTAACCACTGCGCCACCTCGCTCGGTTGTGTACCTTTGTGAACTTATCATTTCTGACAACGCATGCTGTTATAGCGTGATTACCTGTAAATACCACATTAATGCAATAAATGCTCAAAATGATGTCCGTCAACCTCAATGCATTTGGCAATACGTGTAACGACATTCCTCTCAACAGCGAGTAATTCGCCTTCCGTAATGTTCGCACATGCATTGACAACGCGCTGACGCATGTTGTCAGGTGTTGTCGGTGGGTCACGATAGCAAATATCCTTCAACTCTCCCCACAGAAAGAAATCCGGGACGTCAGATCCGGTGAACGTACGGGCCATGGTATGGTGCTTCGACGACCAATCCACCTGGCATGAAATATGCTATTTAATACTGCTTCAACCGCACAAGAGCTATGTGCCGGACATGCACCATGTTGGAAGTACATCGCCATTCTGTCATGCAGTGAAACATCTTGTAGTAACATCGGTAGAACATTACGTAGGAAATCAGCACCATTTAGATTGCCATCGATAAAATGGGGACCAATTATCCTTTGACGCTTATTTCGTGAGTTATTTGGCCCTGTCACGATCATTGGACTACCCTGTACACAATTTAGTTACGATTATGCCGCACCATACAGTAACCCGCCAAGGTCGCTGATGTTCCATGTGTCGTAGCCATCGTGGATTTTCTGTTGCCCAATAGTGCATATTATGCCGGTTTCTCTTGTGCCCAGTGGCAGAACTGTACATGACGTTCAAATTCGTCGCCGTGCAATTCTTGGTGCATAGAAATATGGTATGGGCGCAATCTATGTTGATGTAGCATTCTCAACACCGACGTTTTTGAGATTCCCGATTCTCGCACAGTTTGTCCGCTACTGATGTGCGGATTAGCCGCGACAGAAGCTAAAACACATACATGGGCATCATCATTTGTTGCAGGTCATGGTTGACGTTTCACATGTGGCTGAACACTTTCTGTTTCCTTAAATAACGTAAGCATTCGGCGAACGGTCCGGACACTTGGATGATGTCGTCCAGGATACCGAGCAGCATACATAGCACACGCCCGTTGGGCATTTTGATCACAATAGCCATACATCAATACGATATCGACCTTTTCCGCAATTGGTAAACGGTCCATTTTAACACGGGTAATGTATCACGAAGCAAATACCGTCCGCACTGGTGGAATGTTACGTGATGCCACGTACTTCCCCTTTTCTGACTATTACAGCAGCATCTATCACAAAACGAAAAAAGTGGTCCAATTAAAACATTCATATTTCTTTACGTACTACACGAATATGTAATATAAAATGGTGGTTCCTGTTTAAAAAAAAACGCAGTTGATATCCGTTTGACCTATGGCAGCGCTATTTAGCGGGCCAGCCATAGCTCCATCTGGTTTCCGCCTTCAAACTAGACGAGTTTCGTTCTTTGTAGTTTTTTCGTTTGACGCTTATTTCGTGAGATATTTGGCCCGGTCACTATCAATGGGGCCACCCTGTATGTTAATTTTATAACATGAATTGAAATGTCGAAATATATTTTAATTTTGTAGTTAATCTTTTAATATTGTGAGGGATAAAATTAAATGAATTCTTCTCTGAGTTGTTCGTAGTGCGGCTGACCACCATTTAAGCACTCTGTTCAAACGGCTCTGAGCACTATGGGACTTAACATCTGAGGTCATCAGTCCCCTAGAACTTAGAACGATTTAAACCTAACTAACCTAAGGACATCACACACATCCATGCCCTAGACTGGACTAGAACCAGCGACCGTAGCGGTCGCGCGGTTCCGGACTGAAGCGCCTAGAACCGCTCGGCCACCCCGGCCGGCATTTCAGCACTCAACGTTGGTTTCCAGTTATCTTGAAGAGTGCGTTACAAAACATATATTTGTCCGTTTTATTTGCATAGGTTGCATTTGAAAAAAAAAAAAAAGTCGCAATTTTAATGTGGTTTCCGGCTCGCATTCGAATATAAATGGCGTAATTTTACCAGCATTCATTCTAAAAGAATTGACGTAGTTTTAGCGCAATATTTATAGCGTGCACGTGAGAACCCGGGGCCGTTGAACGTCCCAGTGGGACAGTTGCGAAGGCAGTGGCGTGGTTCGGTAAGCACGAGCGATCGCGGCGCCGTGTCTTTCGACGCTAGGTCCTCACGGCGAGCCGACTATGAAATACGATTTATGTAAATTAGCCCGTGTCTCCTCGTGTCCGCCCGCGCCATGGCAAACAAACAACCCAATTATGCCCTCTCGACAAACGAGAGGCCTGTTATCTCGTCTTAGTAGGTGCATAAATAAACAATGGCGCGTCGGTGTGTAAACGCTGGCCGCCAGTTAACTGGCTGTGTCCACAGGCGGGCCAATTCACGCCCGCGGGCCGCAATTTGCTCTGCCGGCGCACTCAATAATCATACCGCTAAATCCCACGGCGACGTCGTGTTTGCATTGTCACTTTAAGTGATGCGCGTGAGTTATTGCAGGAAAGAATAATAATGTTTGGTGACAGAACAGATTTATCAGTATACAGTCTTCAGTGGCTTTACTACTTAATAACAAATATACTGTCCAGATGACAGAGAACATTTATTGCGTTTCGGCGTATGAAAAAGTACAAAAAATGTCACACATGTGAAATGGAAAAATAAGACATAAAACAATGCAAAACATTAACCATTTACTATAAAACTATAGCAAGTGAACATTTAGGACGGATATTAATATGACAGTTCTGTCAGGACTCTAGGACGAGCTAATTGCCCATGAAACAGCCTTCGCAGACTCACTTGTGAAGTCACTGTAGTCCCCATGGGATCCACAAACAATGTTCCGGAAAAGCTGATAACATGTCCTACTACCTAGAGAACCGAGTATGAGTTGAAGTACTTCAGAGTAAAGGAAGCGCAAAAGCGCAGAACTCATATCCCTGTTATTCTAGAGAAGTACTTATTTTTGGATATGGCATTGGTACATACGTTAATCTAGTATGTCTGTGAAGTACATAGATAGACTGGATTGGTTCTGTGGCAGGCGGTTGGGTACATTTGTATTATTCAACCAAGTTATCCATCAATTGTGCTTTGGGCATATTTTCTACGTAATTTTCATAAACTTCTTAAGAATGACCTTGTTTGAAGACGGGTCCACAGTCACCATGAATTTCTTAAAGGACTCCATGCCGGCTTCAACTGTTAAGTTTCAGTTCATTTACTCACAATTTCATTATTAAGTCATTTTCCAGTACCATTCGGTAGATGTTTGGCCATCAAATATCTGAGATGACAAATATTGCTACAGTGGCCTCCGTATGTATGAACTGTACATGCACAACATCACTTACATTACGTTGGTACAAGGAGCAGACCTGAAAACAAGACAAGTAGAAAAAAAGTCAATAAGTTGTTTATTATATCAAAAGTAATAACTTAGCTGTTAGCTGCCTCCCAGTGTGAGACAAGACAGTCTATACCACCATGAAAAAATGTCTATGGTTGCCTACGGAGTCATGATGTTACCCAGCCGTGCACCTCTTGGTGCGAAGCAAATGTCTTTCTTCAGGGCTCCAAAAACAGGGAAATTACGTGGGAAGAGATCGAGATTGTATGGAGAATATGTAAGGGCTTCCCAGCGAAGATTCTAAAGCATACTCGAAACCTTGGAAACGTGTGGGCGCGCCCTGAAGAAAGACACCTGTAGCCGTTGATTTGCTTCAGACGGAGAGGAGCACGCCTGGGTACGATCATGTGTCTGTGGGTGAATACAGACATTTTTCCATGAAAAAAGTGACTGCCTCGTCTGACACTGGGATAAATGTATTAAAAGTTGTGACGATTTCTTTTGAAGTAATAAATAGTTTACTTACATCTTTCCGTTTGCCTCATTTCATTTGACTGCCCACACACTTTTGAATTATACTAGGCGCATTTTCTGAAAATTATTTCGAGCAGTCAGTTCAAGAGCCCACTCGAATAGTAAACGGTGGTGAAAACACACTTGACCTCTTAGCAACAAATAATTCTGAGCTAACAACGAGCATCAAAACGGGTGCAGGAATTAGTGAACGCAGGGTTGTCGTAGCGAGACTGAATGTTTCAATCCCAACCCCCCCCCCCCCTCCCCCAAAAAAAAAAATTAAAAAATACACCTATTCATAAAAACAGATAAAAATTCACTTGACACCTTCCCAAGAGACACTCTTTCCAAATTAACAATGTAAGTGAAGACCAGATGCACCTTGAATTCAAAGAAATAGTGTTGATAGCAATTGAAAGATTTATACCAAATAAATTAACAAACGACGGAGCTGATCCCTCTTGGTACACAAAAAACGGATCAGAACACTGTTGCAGATACAATGAAAAAGGCTTGCCTAATTTAAACGACCGCAAAATCTCCTAGACTGGCAATCTCTTACAAAAGCTCGAAATTTAGGGCAGACTTCTATGCGAGATGCTTTTTCTAGAAGCCTGGAAGAAAATCCAAAGATATTCTGGTCGTATGTAAAGTATGCCAGCGCAATACACAATCACTGCCTTCTCTGTGCGATAGCAATGGAAATGCTGTCGACGATAGTGCTGCCAAATTAAAATTACTTAATACATTCCTCCGAAATTCCTTCACCAAAGTAAGCGATGTAAATATTCCAGAATTCGAATCAAGAACAGCTGTCAACATGAGTAACTTAGAAGTAGATATCCTCTGAGCAATGAAGCAACGTCATCGCTTAATAAAAGCAAGTCAGCCGGTCCAGACTGTATACCAATTGGGTTCCGTTTTCAGTATGCTGATGCAATAGCTCCATACTTAACAATCACATACAACCGCTCTCTCGAAGAAAGATCCGTACCCAAAGACTGGAAAGTTGCACAAATCACACCAATATTCAAGAAAGGTAATAGGAGTAATCCACAAAATTATAGGCCCATCTCATTAACGTCGATTTGAACCAGGATTTTGGAGCAAATATGATTTACCTCGAGGAGAACGGTCTATTGACACATGTTCAATGCAGATTTAGAAAACATCGTGCGTGTGAAACACAGCTAGCTCTTTATACACACGAAGTGTTGAGGCTGTTGGAAGGGATTTCATGATTCCCTATTTCTAGCATTCCAGAAGACTTTTGGCACTGTAGCACACAAGTGACTTGTAGTGAAAGTGCGTGCTTATGGAATATCGTCTCAGTTATGTGACTGGATTCGTGATTTCCTGTCACCAGTTCGTACTAATTGACGGAAAGTCATCGAGAAAAACAAATGATTTCTGGCGTTCCCCAAGGCCATCTGTCGTTCCTTATCTATGTAGATGATTTAGGACACAATCTGAGCAGTCGTCTTACATTATTTGTCGATGATACTGTTCAGTTGGTTCAAATGGCTCTAAGCACTATGGGACTTAACATCTGAGGTCATCAGTCCCCCAGACTTAAAACTACTTAAACTTAACTAACATAAGGACGTCACACGAATCCATGCCCGAGGAGGATTCGAACTTGCGACCATAGCAGCAGCGCGGTTCCGGACTGAAGCGCCTAGAAAGGCTCGGACACAGCGGCCGGCGATGATACTGTCGTTTATCGCTTAGTAAAGTCATCAGAAAGGAAGCCAAATTGCAAAACGATTTATAAAAGATATCTATGTGGTGCGGAAATTAGCAATTGACCCTAAATAATGAAAAGTCTGAGCTCATCCACATGAGTGGTAAAAGGAATCCGTTAAACTTCGGTTACACGATAAATCAGTCAGATCTACACACCGTAAATTCAACTAGATACCTGGGAATTACAATTACGAAGAACTTAAATTGGAAAGAACACACAGAAAAAAATGTTTTGCGGATGGCAAACCAAAGACTGCGTTTTAATGGCAGAACTCTTAGTAAATGCAACAAATCCGCTAAAGAGACTGCGTACACTATGCTTGTCTCTCCTCCTCTGGCTACTGCTGCGAGGTCTGGGACGCTTGTCGGATAGGATTAACGGAGTACATCGACAAAGTTCAAAGAAGAACAGCACGTTTTGTATTATCGCGAAGTATGGGAGAGACTGTCACGGACACGATAGGGAAAAGGTATGGGCAACCTTGAAGAGAAAGGGAGTTGGAAAGTAAAGACTTGAAGTCATCCAGGTAATGTATGAAAAAAACTCTAGTTGTGTGCAGACACCAGTTGGAAGAACTGAATGGTTTAAGAATGTTACGGGACTAAGACAAGGAAGTGTGATATCACCCGCACTATTTATAATGGTGATGGATGAAATAGTCAAAGAGACGAAAGAAGCTCATAGAGGAAGGGAGATAAAGCTGTTACTATTTGCTGATGATATTGTGGTATGGGGAACATGCAGTAAGGAGGTACAAAAACAAATTGACATCCTAACTGATAAGGTCGAGAAATATGGAATAAAATTTAGTGTGGAGAAAAGCACGGTGGTAACCAGAGGGGATAGAAAGGGCAAGGGACAATTTCATATTAAGCGACGGGATATTGAAATAGTGGACAACTTTAAGTATTTAGGAAGTGTATTAATGGGGAATGCTCGTTTTGAGACAGAAATTAGGAAAAGAATACAACACAGTAGTACATTTTACCAGTGATTGAGAGGCTTGGTGTGGGGAAGGGAAGTGCCAATGAGGTGCAAGCTGGTGCTACACAAGACTTACTTCACACCCATACTAATTTACGGCTCACAGACTTGGACTATGACTAGAAGAGAGGAGAGTAGGATACAATCCAGTGAAATGAAGTTTCTGAGAAGTATGCTAGGGAAGACGAGGAGAGACAGAGTGTAAAATGAAGATGTTAGGAAATTGGAGTGGAGAAGTTGAAAAAAGTAGATTAAAATGGTTTGAGCATGTGAAGAGGATGGGACAGAGAATGACAGAGAATAATACCAAGAAGAATGGTGGAGTTCAAGATTGAGGGCAAAAGGCCAAGAGGAAGACCGAGAAAAAGATGGATTGATGCAATAAAGATGAGCCTAAGGAGGAGAAACCTGCTATGGAACCACATTGTAGAAGAAGAATGGTGGAAAGGCCGAGTAAAGTGGCGAAGTACCATTGGTAGTCCAACCCGACCAGATGTTGGATAGAGAGAAACGAAGATGATGATTATTCTTGTGATAATTTGAATGGTTATTGTGTGATGAGTGTTGTTCCGTTGTTTATAATGTCTCTGAGCTCTCCCCATAAGCCAGCCGGTGTGGCCGTGCGGTTCTAGGCACTTCAGTCTGGAACCGCGTGACCGCTACGGTCGCAGGTTCGAATCCTGCCTCGGGCATGGATGTGTGTGATGTCCTTAGGCTAGTTAGGTTTAAGTAGTTCTAAGTTCTAGGGGACTGACGACCACAGATGTTAAGTCTCATAGTGCTCAGAGCCATTTGAACCACTTTTTTCTCCCCATAAATTTGTTTGTATTAGCTACATACCGAAGGACTTGCTTGATAGCAAGAAGTCGTCAGTGCAAATGGTGACTACAATTGGGAGTTTTCTTAGGTTTACACACTGCACAAAAGAAAATAATTATGTTCATGTTTATTGCCCACATGTGAGCATCTAATACTTGTTTTCTTAAACAGTAAATTTTACGACAAAATTAATTCGAGTTTTAGAATAACAGTTATATTTGTTCAGTGGAAAATGTTCCACCCACAAAATCATTTTCCTAGATGTGGTTTTTGAATTTGTTGAACTCCGTCAGCTTGTGTACCAACGTTTCATCATGCTGTTCGTGTGATATGTTCACTTCCTAATCACCGCCACGCGATCAGCCATCGGCCGTATCATAACAATTCTAGCAGAGCGCGTTTTTAGAGGTGCTGTACACACCTTCCGGCAGGGTTTAGCAGTGAGCTGTGTTTGTGGTTGCAGGTGGGCGGCCTCGGTGTGCGGGGAAGAGTGTCCGGAGAAGGCGGCGTGCCAGCGGCTGCGGGGACACCGCGTCGTCTGCTCCGGAGGGCTGCACCAGTTCGCCACGACCGCCGCGTGAGTAACCAACCGCCAGAAGCACCGTAACGGCGCTCCTAGACATTTTCCCCGCTAAAGCCCTTCTTTTATTTAGCAACTACTGATACGGTATAAAAATAGCGCAAATGCAGCGAATCTGGACGAAAACGGTGTCTACAAAATAAAGGATAATATCCAAAGTGGAAACTTAAAGAAATTCATCATAAATATTACTCTTTAATATGTTAACAGAATCTGAAGTGTCAGTTTTTGCACAATAGAGACCGGTTTCGTTCGGTTTCGGTACATCTCTGAGTCTGTTAAAATTTATGTTAAACCTGATAATGAATTTAAAACAGGGGCGGCCACGGCTTGCCCAACTCCGGATGTGCCGCATGCAGGCGAAGGTTCGGCCTGTTCCGGATTTGCTCGGTCCTTCTCGGAAGTGCTCGGAACTGCGCGTAGTATAGCGGCGTGGCATATCCCGTCGGCAGAACTCTCTTCACATCGACAGAATCGTGTTTTCTGCGTTATTTATGCTATATCATTTGTTCGTGGCACGAAGGACGTTCACAGGTCCAGTGGCACAGAAAGAGGCCGTCTAGCGATCTGTCGTCACAAGCGTTTAAAAGTGAATGAAGAGAGGGGTGAGAATGTTCACTGTCTATTATGCAGTCGCATAAGCGACGGATACTGGAAATGTGCCATGAAACGATGTTACAGCACCCTGCAGAAAGAATTTAAGGTTTAGTTGACAATGAAAGATCAAGAAATTACTACTGTTGACAGACAGGATTGTTGTTTGGGGGGGGGGGGGGGGGGAAGATGGAGCGATCACGGAAAACCTAAGTCAGGCAGGATGGCAGGACGCGGGATTGAACCGTCGTCCTCCCGAATCCGTGTGCTAGCCACTGCGCCACCTCGCTCGGTGACACAGGATTCATTGTTCTGTACACCAAGAAGTTCTTTCTGCTAAATTTTCAGTCATACGGCACATGAAGAAATGGATGGTATGAATACTAAATTTCTGAAATTGCACGCAGCTCTTAACTATCACTTGCAACAGGTTTCGATGGATTTGTGCTATGAGCTTGGAGACTTGGTTAAGGCAAGGAGCATGGCTACGACGATTTTTCGATGTAAAACTCGTTTTTGTTGTATTTGTGAATGAGAAAGGAGTGCAGGAACGAAAATTAGAACAATCGAAATGGATTGCAAACCTGGCATTTTAAGTGGACTTGACTGCACAGTGCCAACAGTAAGACATTGTGAGATGAGAAACAACTTCTTGCTGATTTGATGGGGATGCATTTAAAAACAAAATCGCGTTGTTGAAGCGACACATTCTGACAAACAGTCCAGTTCCTTAAGCTCACTGGTGTCAAAGAAAACGCGAGGTTTGAAGAATTCACTGTGCCCTTAAAAGAATTACAAGTATAGTTTCCCAAACTTTTTGAGGAGAACTGCCTGTCGTACCCTGTTTTAGAGCTGTTTCCGAGAACTTTTGCCTTTTCAGCTGATAACTACCCTGTGCATGTACAGATGTAACCGACTGATCTGACACGTAACTCCCGTTTTAAAGACTAATCTTTTTACCTTAAAACTATCCAGTACGTCTACATTCGTTTTCTCACTCAAAGTTTCCACGGCTAGATAATGAGGTTGTAGAAGTGTTACAATATTTCGATCAGCATATTTGTGTAAAGGACCTTTTTTCGATTGTGACACTAAATAAGTCACGATTGCATGTCAGCCTGAGTGCGAAAATGTGTGACATGGTCTGTGTCTGCCCGTATGCCAGCAGTCTATACCAGACAAAAATTATGTCTTCAGTGCCAAAAATAATTAAATAAAACTGAAAATTTGTTTTTGTGATCTATTTTGTTGAGAATTTTTAAATACATTGGAGCGCCAAAGAAACTGGTATAGGCATCCGTATTCAAATACAGAGATACGTAAACAGGCAGAATACGGCGCTGCGGTCGGCAACTCCTATATAAGACAACGAGTGTCTGGCGCAGTTGTTAGATCGGTTACCGCTGCTAAAATGGCAGGTTAACAAGATTTAAGTGAATTTCACGTGGTGTTATAGTAGGCGCACGAACGAAGGGACACAGCATCTCCGAGATACCGATGAAGTGGGGTTTTCCCGTACGACCATTCCACGAGTGTGCCGTAAATATCACGACTCCGATAAAAGATCAAATCTCTGACATAGCTGCGGAAGGTAAAATATCCTGCAAGATCAGGACCGACGACGGCTGAAGAGAATCGTTCAACGTGACAGAAGTGCAACCCTTCCTCAAATTGCTGCAGATTTCGATACTAGGCCATCAATAAGTATCAGCGTGCGAGCCATTCAACGAAACATCATCGACACGGGCTTTCGGAGCCGAAGGCACAGTCGTGTACCCTTGATGATTTCACGACACATGGCTTTACGTCTCACCTGGGCCCGTCAACACCGACATTGGAATGTTGATGACTGGAAATACTTTGCCTGTTGGGACGAGTCTCGTTTCAAATTGTATCGAGCGGATGGACTTGTACGGGAACGCAGACAATTTCGTTAATCCATAGACCATGTACGTCATCAGGGGACTATTCAAGCTCATACTGTTGGAGTGATATGGCATCCCTGATACGTCTAAATACGACTCTGACAGGTGACAAGTTCGTAAGCATACTGTCTGATTCCATTGTGCATTCTGAAGGACTTGGGAAATTACAACCGGACAGTGCGACACCCCACATGTCCAGAATTGCCAAAGAGTGCCTCCAGAAACACTCTTCTGTTCAAACACTTCCGCTCGCCACCGAACTCCCCAGACATGAAAATTATTGAGCATATCTGGGTTGCCTTGCAACATACTGTGCAGAAGAGACCTCCACCTCCTCGTATTCTTACGGATTTATGCGCAGCCTTGCAGGGTTCATGGTGTCAGTACCCTCCAGCACTATTTCAGACATTAGTCGGGTCCAAGCCACACAATATTAGACAAGTGTGCCAGTTTCTGTGTCTCTTCAATGTATAAAACGAAGTCATATGCAGTGAGACTGTACTGACAATTAAAAGAAATGAATTCGCGGGTTTCCTCCTCTCCCCCCTCCACATAGTGTGCTGTGACAGTGGGGGAAATGTGCACCTAGACTGGGCACTATAGCACTTGTGCCAGGGCACGGCGCGCAAGTCGAATTCTTGGTCACCTCTGCCCTAAATCATGAGCTCACCTGATAAAATGTTGGTCACCCCTTTAAAAGAGCATGCTGGTCGCTTTCGAGTGCCATAGATGGAGTAGAACTGGTACCCAGCGGACACATGACTCCTCCCCACTCATGTTAATCATAGCAGTGCAGTCAGTTGTAGAGACTCATTGCAGTAAGATTGGTCGACGTGGAGATTTGACAGGTTCACTGAAAGGCGCTGTCGGCTTTGGACGTGCCCACGACCGTACCATGAATAAAGTTCTCCAGTTTGTTGGTGTATCAGCACGGAATGTCCAACCTGTCTACAAGCCAAGATTTACAGCTTGCAGCCATATAACGTGGCGTGAGAACGGTGGTCGAACCAGAGAGGATTGTCACGCCCTGTCACCGGCAGTCGATTTCAAACCCAACAGGTTTTGATGGTCCGTTTCAACCATTTTCCGCCTGAACGTTGCGAGAGCAGTACTGCATACAAAGGACATTTAGAGTCGGCTACTTCGCAGAAAGCCATTGCTCACAGTGGCACATAAACCTGCGCGTATTCAAACCACACAGGAACTGCACATAATCTGTCTGGAGGTGTGTAGTGTGTTTACTCTTTTACCAAATGGTGCAAACGACCCAGGTGTTTAACTTGCAATATGTGGAGGGTGTAGGTCACACACGGCAGTTGGTCCGTCATATTTTGGTAGTATATTTTGTACCACGGCAAGAGCCCACTTATTCAGGGTACCGTTAAAATGAATAAAATTTCGTTTCAACATTTTCGGTCGCGATGTATTGTCCTTTTACTCACATCTTCACGATGATGCTGTGGACTCTCCCGTCTTCACCTACAGCCGTCTTCTCGAGGCTGCATGCATACAGTCTTGGTTGATGAACACATGGGCAACGTATCACACCCCGTCTGCCCGTTAAATCATCACCAGGTTTTAACCTCACAGAAAATATCTGGGTCCTTTTGTAACAGTGGATGAAATGTGTAAATCAACATCGTCGCAGTCTGTTAGCTGTGCACGATTTAATCATCAGTGAGTGGCTTCCGTTGGATATGACATACCTGAAGAAATGTGTGAATTTTCTTCTCCTCCGAATATTTTCCATTATAAAGGGTGACGACGGTGTTACCTGGTATTAACTTATTGTCTCCTGGGTGTTGGGAAGTTTTTTGTACGATGTGCTTATTATAAAATAAAACTGTGTATACCACACTGCATGGCAACCAGTCACTTCGAAATGCTGCAAACACTGAACCGAACCATAAAGAAGCTCTTTCAAGACGCACACTGAAATACAAGCTATGTTCGCTATATAAATTGCAAGGTATTTAAATTTTTGGTTGCTCGTGACTTACTGTGCTGGTCCTGCGAACGAGTGAAAGCAAGGGTAAACTAAAGCCGTTATTTAACCGGGATGCATGCATGGCTACTATACGGCATAATGACAATGGCATCCTCTTGAGTAAAATTTTCCAGCATTTGGATCTCCGGGTGGCGAGTAATCAGAAAGACGTCCTCATCACACGTTCTACGGGTCATGGCGTGGCACGTTTCATCGATTTCTTAATCGGGTATGTAGGTTAGAGACTTTAAACTGAAAAATGGGTAGGCTCAGGTTATATATAACGGGAATTAATGAATTACAGTGGCAGGAAGAACAGGACTTCTGGTAAGGTGAGTACAATGTTATCAACACAAAATCATGTAGGGGTAATATAGGAGCAGGCCTAATTATTGTCAAGAAAATAAGAATACAGATAATTTCCATGGAGAGCACTGCGAACTCATTATCGTAGTCCAAATAGACACGAAAGCAACATCCATCACAAATGTCCAAATTTCTTCATGTTGCAGCCATCCAATGCAACTCCTGGCACTGATTTACTGTATCATAAGTTTGTATTAAATTATTTCTTTACTGCCACACTTAGCGCCACTTTCATTTATTTTGACACAAATAGTTCTGTAACTGAACTAACACGGTTCTTATTGTGGAAACAGTGCGACAGTAGACTTCTAATGAAAGACATTTCCATAATTCATTTCTACATCTACATTGATACTCCGCAAGCCACCCAACGGTGTGTGGCGGAGGGCACTTTACGTGCCACTGTCATTACCTCCCTTTCCTGTTCCAGTCGCGTATGGTTCGCGGGAAGAACGACTGTCTGAAAGCCTCCGTGCGCGCTCTAATCTCTCTAATTTTACATTCGTGATCTCCTCGGGAGGTATAAGTAGGGGGAAGCAATATATTCGATACCTCATCCAGAAACGCACCCTCTCGAAACCTGGCGAGCAAGCTACACCGCGATGCAGAGCGCCTCTCTTGCAGAGTCTGCCACTTGAGTTTATTAAACATCTCCGTAACGCTATCACGGTTACCAAATAACCCAGTGACGAAACGCGCCGCTCTTCTTTGGATCTTCTCTATCTCCTCCGTCAACCCGACCTGGTACGGATCCCACACTGATGAGCAATACTCAAGTATAGGTCGAACGAGTGTTTTGTAAGCCACCTCCTTTGTTGATGGACTACATTTTCTAAGCACTCTCCCAATGAATCTCAACCTGGTACCCGCCTTACCAACAATTAGTTTTATATGATCATTCCACTTCAAATCGTTCCGTACGCATACTCCCAGATATTTTACAGAAGTAACTGCTACCAGTGTTTGTTCCGCTATCATATAATCATACAATAAAGGATCCTTCTTTCTATGTATTCGCAATACATTACATTTGTCTATGTTAAGGGTCAGTTGCCACTCCCTGCACCAAGTGCCTATCCGCTGCAGATCTTCCTGTATTTCGCTACAATTTTCTAATGCAGCAACTTCTCTGTATACTACAGCATCATCCGCGAAAAGCCGCATGGAACTTCCGACACTATCTACTAAGTCATTTATATATATTGTGAAAAGCAATGGTCCCATAACACTCCCCTGTGGCACGCCAGAGGTTACTTTAACGTCTGTAGACGTCTCTCCATTGATAACAACATGCTGTGTTCTGTTTGCTAAAAACTCTTCAATCCAGCCACACAGCTGGTCTGATATTCCGTAGGCTCTTACTTTGTTTATCAGGCGACATTTGAGACGGGTTTCCCCACTTGCGTCAAGTTTCCATCACGAATTCTATTGAATATACATCTTCAGATTTACATCTCTCATTACATAGCCATCATTGTTTTTCTTATGAGCTCGAACCAAAATTAACAGAGTGCATTTCAAAATAGATCCTCCAAATACAGCAGTAGCAGTTTTCTTGCCCTAACACTAGCTTTCCCTTCGTCAACAGAAGTTCACGCTACGTCAAAGCCCAACTTTTCCGTGTGTCATTATTATAATGTAGCCAGATTAGTCACTCGTAACGTGCAGTTACATAAACTGTAAAAATTTGTTGTATTTCAGCTATTTTTCGGTTTCCTTCTGTGTTTTCACTCAGATTACACGTACGTACCTATTTCTGTGTTTGAATGATGCCAGATCGCAATAAAATTTTCGGAATTATGGTTTTACAAAGCCATCTACTGCAGAATACGAACAAACATTTTTCGAACCGTTTGTGTGGAATTTGTTGCTTTCTTTAATTGCAAAAGTATGGCGTTGCGCGCGAAATTATCTCTTTTGAATAGGAGTAAAAGTCTGTTTTCTTCACTGAATCACGCAATTATTTTAAACGAATTTCTAACAGTGTTACTGGCAAAAGAAAACAGTAGTTGAATTTCTGTTGTTACTTATCAAGCACCTTTAATATATTAAGTTTCAAATATACACACCCCATAAGATTTAAAATGAATGTATGAAAATGTTAGGAATACCTGATTTAGAGAGAAACCTGTACTCTGATGATTAGGATGATGTTTGGTTTGTGGGGCGCTCAAATGCGCGGTCATTAACGACCGTACAAAGTCCCAATTTTATCACAGTCCAATCTATTCACTGTCACGAACGATGATGATGATGAAATGATAAGGACAACACAAACACCCAGTCCCCAGGCAGAGGAAAATCCCCAAACCTGCCGGGTCGAACCCCGTGATCCAGAAGCAGCAACGCTAGAGCCACTTTTTTGTTCGATATTGTTCGTTGCGTTTGGTCCTGGCGGACGTCACAAGACATCCGTTCAACTTGATCGTTGATTCCTTGACTCAGTTTTTTTATTACAGATGGTAGCTAAACCCTCTGACCGAACACGCTGAGCTACTGAGGCGGCTCCACTAGACCACGACCTGCGCACAACGTGCACTCTACATAGCCGTGTGCAGTGTATGGCAGGAAGTAGTTCCCATGGTACCCTATATTACAGTTTCTTCCCTTTTGCATCCCGCCTGGAAGTTTGCTCCTGTGATCTGCAAAATAGGCCGAATGAAGGAAGCGAGTAGGAGCAGGAGAGGTACTGCGTATAAAATTAAAGATGTTTACTATAGGCAAAAGCAAGTTGATAAACGGTTACATAACTTTGCGATGATGAGCACGTAGGTGCGAAGCCGTGTTCCCGACGTAAGTAGTACAAAGTCTCAAAAGCAAGCCAACGGACACTGAAGTTGATGATGATGATGATTGGTTTGTGGGGCGCTTAACTGCGCGGTTATGAGCGCCCGTACAAATTACGAACCTTCGCTCAGCCCAATCTCGCCACTTTCATGATGATGATGAAGTGATGAGGACAACACAAACACCCAGTCACCTCGAGGCAGGAGACCCCGTGCTCGGGAAGCGAGAACGCGACCGCGAGACCACGAGCTGCGGACGCTGAAATTGAAGCGACGTATCCAGGCCGTCTGCTCTTGATGAAATGGGGTGAAAGCAGAGCGGCGCTCGTTGAGCTCCACAGCGTCGGCTAGACGGCGCTGTCGTCGGCGTAGTTTGTCCATTCTCGTAGTGCCAACCTAGGAGTGTGCACCTACGCTCTGCCACCGGGACTATCGATACCACATTCCCGTTTTATTTGCGTACGGTTTGCGATAGTTAATCTACACGGTCAATCACATTAATGTCATCACCGCCTATGTTGGACGTCAACGTCCAATAACCACTCACAGATGACAGGTGGCAGCATTAGCATTGAAAGGTATCTAAAGCGTGTTGGTGGAGGGATTCGGGAACAGTACATTCGTTGCAATGCGGAAATGGAGCGGCTTTTCTGACGTCCGAAAGAGGGTGATCATTGGCTTTCAGGCAAAGGGGGAAGTATTTCCGAAACGGCTAAGTTTGTGAACTGTTTGCGTGGCGCCGTGGATAAAGTAAACCGTGCACGGCAAAGTGGCACTTCCAAAAGTGGTGCCGAGGCAACTGTGGTGTACTATGGGCCATACATGACAGGTGTGGTGTGCGTACTGTAAGACCCTCAGTACACACACCATCAGATTATTTGACTTGTCGCTCTAACGAAGTAGGCGAGTATCAGCAATACGTCTCGTGGTCTTATCGTGGCGTGTTTCTCTTCTGCCGTTAGGTCAGACGATCGAAACGCCACTTGCACGCTTAGAGTAGCAGATTGACGGTGACCAACTTTAAACAGAACTTGATTAATTTTCACACACATTTATTAAAATAATAACAAGCATAAAAATTACTTAACTTGGTTCTGGATGCTATTTACAATTGACAATCTGAAGTTCCTTTGGTATTGGTACGTTAATCTTATTCTCCCATATATCTCTGATACTTGACAAAAGTGTCTATACATTTATCTTCATGGCTAAGTACAGGAATATGGTAATCTTATTAGGCGCAGACTGAAACTTGACTATAGACTGGTACAGACTAATGTAGACTGACAAATTGGAGGTCTGTACACTCATTATAATACCTCGCGCGTTCATGTATCACTGCGCGAGTGTGATCCGCGAGGAGAAAAGGTTCTACATTAGCAGCAATCTCATTGGCTGCGTTACATATTAATACGCGGATCGGCGGAAGCAGAATTTGGTCCGTCTCTATGGCAGCGCCATCTCGTAGTGCGGAGACGGACGAGCGCTGCGCCTGCGCTGTTGCGCTTAGCGGGGCGCGCTGTAGTGGGAAAGTTGTGTACGCGCTGACTACGCGGAACTATGTACACAACAACAGATGTGAACGACTGTTGAGGAGATGTTTTCGGGCGAATAGACGTGCCGCTGGTGAGCGACTGATAGCCCAGATGAACCAGGGGGCTACCAACAGCACTACCTCAATGACCGTTCAATGAACGTTGCTGCGTATGGGCCTCCGCAGCAGGCGCCTGGTTCATGCACCCGTGCTGACTGCCCGTTCATTGGAAAAGAACGCTTTAATTTGCACAACAATACCATAACTGGACGTCCACTGAGTGGAATCAGGTGGCTTTTTCAGATTAATCACGTTTTATGCGGACAGATGGCCGTTGGCGTGTATGGTGTGAAACGTCTGGAGGCAAAGACCCTGCTACAATCGCAGGAAGGGTCCTGGCTGGAGGGCATTCCCTGGGTAATCTGGTCTTCTTAGAAGACATAATGCATCAACACAAGTATGCATCTATCCTTGGGGACCCTGTCCACCCCTACGTGCAGTTTTTTTCCTCCCAAAAATGGCGTCTACCAGCAGGACAACGGAATGTGTCAGACGGGTCGTGGTTCACGTTGTAAGAGCACCAGGATGATTTTGCCGTACTGCCGTGCCTACCAAACTCCCCGGATTTAAAGCCAATCGAGAATCTAGGCGACCACTACGATAGGGCTGTTCTCGACATGGATACTCAACCAAAAACCTTGCGCAGGCAGCCACGGCGCTGGAGCCGGCATGGCTCCACACAGCTGTCGGTAACTTCCAGAACCTCATTGACATTCTTCCTGCAAATCTCGTAGCGGTCCGCGCTGGGAAAGATGGATATTCAGGCTTTTTATTGGTGGTCACATCAATGTGACTGCGGTCAGTATGGGAGCGATACTTCGTGGGTTGTAGTACACTCCTCAATTCTTCACTTACTATTGTTTCTTGAAACTTTGTTGGCAGGCTATCGTGGTGTCAGTCCTCAAGCGTCTGCCAGTTCAAGTTTTTCAGCCTCTTTTTGACGCTCTCTCGTGCACCGAACGAAACTGTGGCCATTCGCTCTGCTCTTCTTCTGTTAGTTCTACCTGACATGAGTTCTATTCAGTCCAGCAATATTGTAGGATAGGTAGAAAAAGAGTTTCGTAACGCATTTTTCCAATATGCTTCGCATTAACTGAAGTCTACCATCCGATTTCATATCCATGGAGATTGGGACACATAGGTATTTTGGTGGGCGTAGCAATTGTGACTCACTGATATATTCTGTCATTTTTGTGTTTTGTGAAGGGAGATATCTTTCATTTCCAAGCGTTTAAAACAATTTGCCGATCCCTGCAGCATTTTGATATCTTATCAAGATGTGGCTAAATATTTGTCCATCTTTTTAAAATGTGCTTCGTTATAATTAACTCTATAATGTGGAAATGTTTGAGGTGTAAGTAGGCTGTTTATGTTTTCTTATTGGCAACGTTACGTAGCGCTCTGTATGAAAATCACTGGCTGTGCTGTGTGCAGTCTGTGGCTAGTTTGCACTGTTGTCTGCCATTGTAGTGATGGGCAGCTGGCTGTGAACAGCGCGTAGCGTTGCGCAGTTGGAGGTGAGCCGCCAGCAGTGGTGGATGTGGAGAGAGAAATGGCGGAGTTTTGAAATTTGTAAGACTGGATGTCACGAACTGCTATGTATATTATGATTTTTCAACACTGTTAAGGTACATACATTGTTTGTTCTCTATTAAAATCTTTCATTTGCTAACTATGCCTATCAGTAGTTAGTGCCTTCCGTAGTTTGAATCTTTTATTTAGCTGGCAGTAGTGGCGCTCGCTGTATTGCAGTAGTTCGAGTAACGAAGTTTTTTGTGAGGTAAGTGATTTGTGAAAGGTATAGGTTAATGTTAGTCAGGGCCATTCTTTTGTATGGATTATTCAAAGTCAGATTCCGTTGCGCTAAAAATATTGTGTGCCAGTTTAAGGACAGTCGTGTATAATTGTTCCAAGGGGACGTTTCAGAGGGTCTTATTAATATACCCCGCCAGATCATTAACATACACTCCTGGAAATTGAAATAAGAACACCGTGAATTCATTGTCCCATGAAGAGGAAACTTTATTGACACATTCCTGGGGTCAGATGATCACACTGACAGAACCACAGGCACATAGATACAGGCAACAGAGCATGCACAATGTCGGCACTAGTACAGTGTATATCCACCTTTCGCAGCAATGCAGGCTGCTTGTCTCCCATGGAGACGATCGTAGAGATGCTGGATGTAGTCCTGTGGAACGGCTTGCCATGCCATTTCCACCTGGCGCCTCAGTTGGACCAGCGTTCGTGCTGGACGTGCAGACTGCGTGAGACGACGCTTCATCCAGTCCCAAACATGCTCAATGGGGGACAGATCCGGAGATCTTGCTGGCTAGGGTAGTTGACGTACACCTTCTAGAGCACGTTGGGTGGCACGGGATACATGCGGACGTGCATTGTCCTGTTGGAACAGCAAGTTCCCTTGCCGGTCTAGGAATGGTAGAACGATGGGTTCGATGACGGTTTGGTTGTACCGTGCACTATTCAGTGTCCCCTCGACGATCACCAGTGGTGTACGGCCAGTGTAGGAGATCGCTCCCCACACCATGATGCCGGATGTTGGCCCTGTGTGCCTCGGTCGTATGCAGTCCTGATTGTGGCGCTCACCTGCACGGCGCCAAACACGCATACGACCATCATTGGCACCAAGGCAGAAGCGACTCTCATCGCTGAAGACGACACGTCTCCATTCGTCCCTCCATTCACGCCTGTTGCGACACCACTGGAGGCGGGCTGCACGATGTTGGGGCGTGAGCGGAAGACGGCCTAACGGTGTGCGGGACCGTAGCCCAGCTTCATGGAGACGGTTGCGAATGGTCCTCACCGATACCCCAGGAGCAACAGTGTCCCTAATTTGCTGGGAAGTGGCGGTGCGGTCCCCTACGGCACTGCGTAGGATCCTACGGTCTTGGCGTGCATCCGTGCGTCGCTGCGGTCCGGTCCCAAACTTATTTAGCAAGCGGTGTTGTGATTCTGCGTCATATATGTTCTGGATGGCCCGAAATAATGTATCGATGAGGCTGTCTCGAACTATGGCTTTGCGGATACCATGTGAGAAAACTACAATGTGGGTTTCGCATGATGGTGACGTGGGGAGCCTTGTTGACTGGCATGGAGGTAGTCATTCTTTTCTAGATACACTACATTTAAGTTCAAAATATGTTCTACTATCCCCGAATGCCTGTCAAAGATATAGCACAGCAATTTTGTGCAACATTTCTTCTGCCTTTCTCGCAGACAGTTTCGATTAATATTGCATCATATGTCGTGGCGTGCAACCACATCATTGTTGGTCCTTTCGACATTTCAGCCGATAATCGTACAGTCATCTTCAGTGTGTGCTGGAGACAGAATTGCAAGCACTTAATGCTATGCCGTGGAGTAGATGTATGTTCGTCAGACATAAATCTGTTGGCAACAAGACCGTCAATCACACATAAAACTTTACGCGTCTATGAGTGAAACACAGCAAGCGCCGTATCAGCAAATCCACAGCGCTTAAGAGTTACGTGGTTTATTATTATTATTATTATTATTATTATTATGTCTGCCCCTGGTAGCTGAGTGGTCACCGCCATGGAATGTCATACCTAACGGCCGGGTTAAATTCCCGGTTGGGTCAGAGATTTTCTCCACTCAGGGACAGCGTGTTGTGTTGTCCTTATCATCATCATTTCATCCCCATCGCCACGCAAGTCGCCAAAGTAGCGTCAATTCGAAAGACTTGCACAAGGCGACCGGTCTTCCCACCGGGAGGCCCTAGCCACACTGCATTTCCATTTCTAATTTTATTATTATTTCTATTACACTACTGGTCATTAAAATTGCTACACCACGAAGATAACGTGCTACATACGCGAAAGTTAACCGACAGGAAGAAGATGCTGTGATATGCAAATGATTAGCTTTTCAGAGCATTCACACAAGCTTGGCGCCGGTGGCGACACCTACAACGTGCTGACATGAGGAAAGGTTCCAACCGATTTCTCATACAGAAACAGCAGTTGACCGCCGTTGCCTGGTGAAACGTTGTTGTGATGCCTCATGTAAGGAGGAGAAATGCGTACCATCACGTTTCCGACTTTGATAAAGGTCGGATTGTAGCCTATCGCGATTGCGGTTCATCGTATCGCGACATTGCTGCTCGCATTGGTCGAGATCCAATGACTGTTAGCAGAATATGGAATCGGTGGGTTCAGGAGGGTAATACGGAACGCCGTGCTCGATCCCAACGGTCTCGTATCACTAGCAGTCGAGATGACAGAAATCTTATCCGCATGGCTGTAACGGACGTGCAGCCACGTCTCGATCCCTGAGTCAACAGATGGGGACGTTTGCAAGACAACAACCATCTACACGAACAGTTCGACGACGTTTGCAGCAGCATGGACTATCAGCTCGGAGACCATGGCTGCGGTTACCCTTGACGCTACATCACAGACAGGTGCGCCTGCGATGGTGTACTCAACGACGAACCTGCGTGCACGAATGGCAAAACGTCTTTTTTTTTCGGATGATTCCAGGTTCTGTTTACAGCATCATGATGGTCGCATTCGAATTTGGCGACATCGCGGTGAACGCACATTGGAAGCGTGTATCCTCGTCATCGCTATTGTGGCATATCACCCGGCGTGATGGTTTGGTGTGCCATTAGCTACACGTCTCGGTCACCTCTTGTTCGCATTGACGGCACTTTGAACAGTGGACGTTACATTTCAGATGTGTTACGACCCGTGGCTCTACCCTTCATTCGATCCCTGCGAAACCCTACATTTCAGCAGGATAATGCACGACCGCATGTTGCAGGTCCTGTACGGGCCTTTCTGGATACAGAAAATGTTCGACTGCTGCCCTGGCCAGCACATTCTCCAGATCTATCACCAACTGAAAACGTATGGTCAATGGTGGCCGAGCAACTGGCTCGTTACAATACGCCAGTCACCTCTTGATGAACTGTGGTGTCGTGTTGAAGCTGCATAGGCAGCTAGCTGTACCTGTACACGCCATCCAAGGTCTGTTTGACTCAATGCCCAGGCGTATCAAGGCCGTTATTACGGCCAGAGGTGGTTGTTCAGGGTACTGATTTCTCAGGATTTATGCACCCAAATAACATGAGAATGTAATCACATGTCAGTTCTAGTATAATATATTTGTCCAATGAATACCCGTTTATCATCTGCATTTCTTGTTGGTGTAGCAATTTTAATGGCCAGTAGTGTAATTACCTTCAAGTTGCGACCTATAATGAGTCGGCCAGCGAGTGAGGAGATGGAACTGTATCAGTAGACTGTCAGTATGGGGACCAGTGCTTGAGTCTGCCCCTGCCGCAGGCCTCGCGTGCGCTCGGTGCGGCTGTGCGACTGGCCGGAGGCGACGCTCGACCCCGCGGCGCTGGCCCGAGCCTTCCCGGGCGCCCAGCAGGTGGCGCTGCTCAGCGCCAACGTCTCCCGCCTCTCCGCGCCGTTCCCGCCCATGGCCAAGCTGGAGGTGAGTGACATTCAGGGCTGTAAAATTACTGTAGACTAACATAAGTGGTTCATGGTGTGTCTTCCTGTTGTCATGTCCTAGTTCATGAACCACGGGCAACGTATGAGTGGACAAGTAAGTGGTTCTGACAGTCGGGACACCAGTTACTTTGGAATAAGGCTGGGCATCTCGGACATAATCTGAGTCGTGGTCACCTTTGTGCTCAGACGGCAAAATCTACCAAATCCACCGGTTAGTCCCTCAACCGTTAGGGGTAAAACTCATTGGGACCCGGGGCAAGTAAGGCTAGCAGTCTGCTTCCCTGGTACTTTAAATATGATGCTGGCAACAATCAGAGCAAAATGCCTCGGACCTTTGGAGGTAACGGAGTCCCACCTCTAATTGAGAAAACAGGGACTCCTAAGATACGACTCGGCAAACGAATGGTAACGAGATGTGGAGCTATTAATATCAATGGGGGCTACCCTGGGAAGAAGGAAGAGCTGGCAGAGGCTGTAAGTAAGATGGGGTTGGACGTTTTAGCTATTAGTGACATTCGAGTAAGGGGTGAGAAAGAAGAGGAAGTGGGAGAATACAAGGTCTACCTGTCAGGAGTCAAAGCAGGAACAGCACAATGGGGTGTAGGGCTTTACATCAGGAAAGAAATGGAACCCAGCATAGTTGCAATAAGGTATGTAAACGAACGACTGATGTGGATAGATTTGACAGTGTCTAGCAAGAAAATTAGGACTGTGTCAGTATATTCGCATTGTGAAGGGACAGACCAAGATAAGATGGATAGTATTTATGACGCACTCAGTGATGTAGTTGTTAGAGTAAAGGACAAGGACAGTGTTCTACTCATGGGTGATTTTAATGCCAGGATTGGAAATCGAACAGAAGGGTATGAAAAGGTTATGGGTAAATTTGGAGAGGATATGGAGGCCAACAGGAACGGGAAACAACTCTTGGATTTCTGGGCCAGTATGGGCTTAGTAATCACAAACTCCTTTTTTAAACATAAGAACATTCACGGGTATACTTGGGGAAGCAGGGGAACCAGATCTGTCATTGACTATATAATAACAGATCAGGAATTCAGGAAGGCTGTGAGGGACACACGTGTATTCAGGGGATTCTTTGATGACACTGATGACTATTTAATCTGCAGTGAAATTGGTATTGTGAGGCCGAAAGTGCAGGAGGTCAGGTTCATATGTAGGAGGATAAGAGTGGAGAAACTTCAGGACAAGGAAATCAGGCACAAGTACATAACAGTGATCTCAAAAGTACCAGTTAGTGGAATTAGTCAATTACAGTCATTGGAAAAGGAATGGACAAGGTACAGGGACACAGTACTAGAATTGGCTAAAGAATGTCTTAAAGCAGTAGTGTGTAAAGGTAGGATGAAGCAAACAGCCTGGTGGAATGACACAGTCAAGGCAGCCTGTAAAAGGAAAAAGAAGGCGTATCAAAAATGGCTACATACTAGAACTCAGGTAGAGAAAGTTATGTTGAAGAAAGAAACAAAGCCAAACAGATAATTGCAGCAACTAAGAAGAAATCTTGGGAAGACTTTGGAAACAGGTTGGAGACTTTGGGTCAAGCTGCTGGAAAACCATTCTGGAGTGTAATTAGCAGTCTTAGAAAGGGAGGTAAGAAGGAAATCACAAGTATTTTGGACAGATCAGGAAAACTGCTGGTGAATCCTGTTGATGCCTTGGGCAGATGGAGGGAATATTTTGAAGAGTTGCTCAATGTAGGTGAAAATACGATCAGTAATGTTTCAGATTTCGATGTACAATGGGATAGGAATGATGATGGAAACAGGATCACATTTGAGGAAGTGAAGAAAATGGTCAATAGATTGCAGTGCAATAAAGCGGCTGGGGTGGATGAAATTAAGTCGGAACTCATCAAATACAGTGGAATGTCAGATCTTAAACGGCTACACAGGATAACTGAAATGGCGTGGGAGTCGGGACAGGTTCCATCAGACTGGACGAAAGCAGTAATCACACCAATCTTTAAACATGGAAACAGAAAAGATTGTAACAACTACAGAAGTATCTTTTTAATCAGCGTTGTGGGTAAAATCTTCTCAGATATTGTTGAAAGGAAAGTGCAAGTATTAGTTGAGGACAAATTGAATGAAAATCAGTGTGGGTTTAAGCCTCTTAGAGGTTGTCAGGACCAGATCTTTAGCTTACGGCAAATAATGGAGAAGTGTTAAGAGTGGAACAGAGAATTGTATCTATGCTTTACAGATCTAGAAAAGGCATATGACCAGGTTCCTAGGAGGAAGCTATTGTCTGTTCTACGAGATTATGGAATAGGAGGCAAACTTTTTCAAGCAATTAAAGGTCTTTACATAGATAGGCAGCAGTTAGAGTTGACGGTAAATTGAGTTCATGGTTCAGAGTAGTTTCAGGGGTAAGACAAGGCTGAAACCTGTCTCCACTGTTGTTCATATTATTTATGGATCATATGTTGAAAACAGCAGGCCGATGTGGCCGTGCGGTTAAAGGCGCTTCAGTCTGGAACCGCGTGACCGCTACGGTCGCAGGTTCGAATCCTGCGTCGGGCATGGATGTGTGTGATGTCCTTCGGTTAGTTAGGTTTAAGTAGTTCTAAGTTCTAGGGGACTGATGACCACAGAAGTTAAGTCCCATAGTGCTCAGAGCCATTTGTTGAAAACAGTAGACTGGCTGGGTGAGATTAAGATATGTGAACACAAAATAAGCAATCTCGCGTATGCGGAAGACTTAGTTGTGATGGCAGATTCGATTGAAAGTTTGCAAAGTAATATTTCAGGGCTAGATCAGAAATGTAAGGACTATGGTATGAAGATTAGCATCTCCAAAACGAAAGTAATGACAGTGGGAGAGAGATATAAACGGTTTGAGTGCCAAATAGGAGGAACAAAGTTAGAACAGGTGGACGGTTTCAAGTACTTAGGATGCATATTCTCACAGGATGGCAACATAGTGAAAGAACTGGAAGCGAGGTGTAGCAAACCTAATGCAGTGAGCGCTCAGCTACGATCTACTACAAGAAGGAAGTCAGTACCAAGACTAAGTTATCTGTGCACCGTTCAATCTTTCGACCAACTTTGTTGTATGGGAGCGAAAGCTGGGTGGATTCAGGTTACCTCATCAACAAGGTTGATGTTACGGATATGAAAGTAGCTAGGGTGATTGCAGGTACTAGTAGATGGGAACACTGGCAGGAGGGTGTCCACAATGAGGAAATCAAAGAAAAACTGGGAATGATCTCTATAGATGTAGCAGTCAGGGCGAACAGGCTTTGATGGTGGGGTCATGTTCCACGCATGGGAGAAGCAAGGTTACCCAAGAGACTCATGGGTTCAGCAGTAGAGGGTAGGAGGAGTCGGGGAAGACCAAGGAGAAGGTACCTGGATACGGTTAAGAATGATTTTGAAGTAATAGGCTTAACATCAGAAGAGGCACCAATGTTAGCACTGAATAGGGGATCATGAAGGAATTTTATAAGGGGGACTATTCTCCAGACTGAACGCTGAAAGGCATAATCAGTCTTAAATGATGATGGTGATGATGATAAGTAAGAATAGAATACAGTAAGTTTTCAAATAACTTTGGTCATTAAAGTCGTACCCTGTGTTACATGTACTTTAGGGTGTGTTGCATACCTACTAGGCGTTACCTCATAATGAACTCTCTTTACGTATACGATCAGGGCCTTACTAGATTCCTCGAAAAACCAGAAGTGATGAACTGTCTAGAAAATGAATGGGGATACATAAAGGGTCGGGTAAACTGTAGAACACCTTACTTCTACATAGGTCCCTCTCTGTTACTTAAAAATAAACAGTCCATGCAACAGAATTGAAATTTTGAATCTTTAATTCAGGTTTAATTCGAAAATTGCTGACCTGTAATGTGAAACAGAGGGAGATCGCAGTAAAAGTAAAGAAAACCATAAGGGTTTAACATGTAGCGTTAGAAAACGCAATTTACTCAACAAAAAGGTAAAATAAAGAGAAATCGCAATACGGCAATGTATCAAATGTCCCTTCAATACTTCGTCGAACTTAAATAAAATTATCTCTGTTATTCATAAACAACTTTTGCATTTAACAATAATAACAGAAATCCCTTGTCATCGACCATGATGAACAACGTTCTATAGAGTAAAAGATAACGTTATTAATTGTATATATTTATGTGCTTATACATAAACAGTACTTGAATCAAAAGTAGTTGCTTTTGTCATATAAAAGAAGTTACATGATCAAGCAATTTTTATTACTTACAAAATACAATTAGTATTCTGTAAGGGTGTAAAATACACAATGGACTAATACTGACTGATGTCTGGATCTAATTATGTGCAAAACGAATACATGAACAAACGAAGAGAAGTCGTTGGTTCCCAGCTTCTTTCTTACACATTCATTTATGTTTCTTCACCTACCAATAACAAAAAGCACTCCGTCGTCAGGCCACGAGTAGCCTACCGGGACCATCCGACCACCGTGTCATCCTCAGTAGAGGATGCGGATAGGAGGGGCGTGGAGTCAGCACATCGCTCTCCTGCTCGTTATGATGGTATTCTTGACCGAAGCCGCTACTATTCGGTCGAGTAGCTCCTCAATTGGCATCACGACGCTGAGTGCTCCCCGAAAAATGGCAACAGCGCATGGCGGACTGGATGGTCACCCATCCAAGTGCCGACCACGCCCGACAGCGCTTAACTTCGGTGACCTCACGGGAACCGGTGTATCCACTGCGACAAGGCCCTTGCCCTTAACCTACCAATACTACCGTTAATCCTACCATTTTCTACGTCATTTATGTACCGTAAGAAACTACCAAAATTTAGTCTTGGTTGTAATCAATTCTTCTCACGCTCTCACGTATCACCGGCTGTATGACTGCACCAGTGTATAGTACCTCATCGTCAGTTCCTATTCACTTGGAGACCTTATCAACTACAATTTTTTTACAGCCCCATAGAAGCATTACTAGCAATTTAGGTAATGTATACCGCTAGTATAAGGTCAATACACGCTGGAGCGAGCGGAACACAATGGAACGGAACGGAACGGAACGGAACGGAAGCCGAAGTCACCTTCAAATGGTGGTGCGTCCACACGAGATGAAACGTCACCACGACAACATTTGGCTTAGGCTAGTAGCGAATGATGATAGTGAGGTTATGACATACCATCTCTGATACAAAAAGTCAGAATATAGTATCAGAATTAAGTAAATAGCTATGATAAACTGCATTAACGTCCAAATCAGAATTAACAGCTCATGTTCTTGCAAAGATTGGTGGCAAACTGCAGAGAAGTGATACAACAGAAAAAATGTCGCCCAAACATTTCAAAACATGACAGGCTTTTGCTGCAGAATATAGACTGCTTGACAAAAAAGGTGAAGCGCCCAGAAAAGTAGTAGTAAGCGAAATAAAATTTCACAGGTTGAGAGGGTATGTGACATTATTTGATTGATTAAAAACTCGAGTCGTATTTGCAAACAACTTGGCAGTACGAGCTCCCTTATGAGTCAAACATTGCACACGCCCTGATTTAGATGGGTGCACTGATTCGTTTGGGATGGGTGTCGTAGTGCCTTTGTATCCTCTATTGGTACTAGTTGTTCAAATGGCTCTGAGCACTAAGGGACTTAACTTCTGAGGTCATCAGTGCCCTAGAACTTATAACTACTTAAACCTAACTAACCTAAGGACATCACACACATCCATGCCCGAGGTAGGATTCGAACCTGCGACTACTAGTTGTCCAACAACTGTTGTAACTGATCCTCGCCATCTTGAGTACTAGCACTGCGATAGAGATGAGATCTTACCTGATCCCACACAAATTGCGTTGGGGACAGACCTGACTATCTGTCTTCCCACAGAAGTGCACCAACATCACGCAGACAAATTGGTTGGCTATCATCCGCAGCAAGCGCAGAAATACATAATTTGTAAATAAAAGCCACCTTATCCTGCTGCAATGTATTTTGTTTCTCCCAGACTCGTTTCGCCTTTTTCTTTAGGCATCTTCAGTGGGACCTAGAATGATACATTTTTGTTTTCATATATGATATTGAATGGCTCTGAGCACTATGGGACTCAACATCTGAGGTCATCAGTCCCGTAGAACTTAGAACTACTTAAACCTAACTAACCTAAGGACACCACACACATCCAAGCCCGAGGCAGGATTCGAACCTGCGACCGTAGTGGTCGCGCGGTTGCAGACTGAAGCACCTAGAACCGCTCGGTCACACCGGCCGGCGATATATGATATTTGTAGATTATAAAACATCTCACCTCCCGTTTTTTTTGCGTAAGTAAGTGATTACTCTTAGAGTTTTTGCTTCGCATCTGCGTTTCCTGTCATCTCTTCACACGCTGGTGGTCGCACTATAACTTCGCTTACGAAAAAAATGCACGATTTCATGTTCCGAACTTTTTTCTTGACACTTTTTCATATTGTTTGCCCTGACTGCTGTGGATCACTATTAGTGTTTTGTTACGAGTTTAAGATATTTGATCGAAAACGTAACGTCGTAACTGCTGTGAGTACACTTTGTCTCCCCCTGCTTGGTTTGTTTGCGCACATGTTGCCAGTCTAACGAAGTATTTGATGAAAACTGATGTCCATTCATTTATGTTATGTTTATATCTCTGTGTGTGTGTGTGTGTGTGTGTGTGTGTGTACGAGCTCCCGTGCGTGTCTGGATGGGTGGGTGCCTTAAAGTAAAAGGCGAAACGCATCTGGGAGCAACAAAATACGATTCAGCAAGGAAAGCAGGTTTTCATTTACAAAACAAATAACACACAGATAATTCATAGATACCCATGCCATATGTGGACGATCATTGTCATGTTGAAAAATGGTGCCACGATAGTGTTGCGTGACGTAACAGATGAGGACACAAGATGCCTGTGGCATACTGTTGTGGCGTCATAGTGTCCTCACTTACCATCATTCATGAGCTGAAGTCGTAATCAGTAGCTCACCAGACCGTGAATCCACGAGTAACGCCGAAGTGCTTTTCCAAAACGTCAGGCAGATGGGATTTGTTTCTAGCTAGCCACTGATAGTGGACATCACGGACAGTGCAGAACCATGCTTCACCGCATAACATAATGGAACTCAATCACTAGTCCGTGCTTCTCGGTCATGGCACCACTCCAGACGCAGCCACTTGTGATTTTAATAGTTCCTCGCATATGGGATGGCGTTTCCCTAGCCAGGCGCTGCTGGTCTCCAAACAATGGTGTGAGGTGACATTGGATTTTCGATACAGATGAGCCAGTGCGCGGGTGGTTTTCAACATATATCGAGGCAAATACTGACAAGTTCCCAGTCTCAACTTCAGTACGAAAAATATTAACTAGCTGCTTCGTGGGGGTTTCAAAAAATGGTTCAAATGGCTCTGAGCACTATGGGACTTAACATCTGAGGTCATCAGTCCCCTAGAAATTAGAACTACTTAAACCTAACTAACCTAAGGACATCACACACATCCATGGCCAAAGCAGGATTCGAACCTACGACCGTAGCAGTGGTGCGGTTCCGGACTGAAGCGCCTAGAACCGCTCGGCCACCGAGGCCGGCTTGGGGGAGGGGGGGGGGTGTTATGATTTAAAGTATTTCAAGCACCTTAACATTAGGAATAAAAAAACACCGGAAGTGTCCTACATGTGGCTACTGAACCGACAGACGAAGTTTTCTACTTCGCCACTTCTAAATACTGCCAGAACATTTTAAGTAAAACTTAGCCGGTTTCTCACTTTTATATTTCTTTAGTTAATAATAACTATTCGGTGCTATGAAGTACTTTAATGTGAATGTGACCCAAGTTAAATACTACAAAACAAGACCAGGGGACTAGCGATACAGTGTGTGCTGTAGTTAACAGAAATATAACGACAATACAGATCACTGACAATCTATTTGTTTACTCAGTACTTCATACTTCAAATACTTCGTATGGCGTAGATCACATCACATTTAGAATTAGCTCTTAATTCCTTAGGTGTTTGTTGTCTCATTGTTTGGTCGTGCTTCAGAATTTTTGATGATGTTTTTGTAACAGTCTATCAGTATAAAACTGACTTAAAACCAGACGGGTAGAAATATGTCTTTTGGATGTATTGTTTATAATGTTATACTACGAACCTACAGTCAAGTTAATTGAATTTAACTTCCCTTGTCTAATAAACTTTATCCCCGTCGAGGTGCTTTTGTTCAACACTTCTTAGCCTAAGTCCGATATTTTAAGAGCACCATTATTTTGTGTTTGCACTATTTGCCTAGGATTTTATCAACAGCATCAATTTATTTTCGGAAGAACTGATACACTTTTGTTATTAGCCTTATTCATTCAAGGTTTGTGATTAAATGAGAGAACTACAGTGTTAGGTGAACGATGAATAACGTGTCTCACATTCGCAAGAGCAGACTTATTTATCATTTTGTGCCATTTTCCTTCGTTCAAGATTATTTGCAGTTTTCTTTCAGACGTGCGAAAAAGTTATTGCTCCATTTTCTCTTTCGTCTTCGGTTTCCAACGCCATGATGCGACACATTAAATCTCACGAACACCTGCACGCATTGTATTTTCCAGGAGACTTGTTTCTATGCTTTAGAACTCGCACGCCATATTTTCATGGTTATTTAGCGTTCTGCAACAGCAGGTATACTATTCATCGAGTTAAGCGGAACAATATTCGCTCATTACCATACAATGCCCTATCAACTACGTACCTTCTTTACGTGGTCCATACTGAGAACAGCAAAAGACAAAGTGGTACTGAATCACAGGCCAATGAACCAGCGACGCGTATCAGAGATACAGCTTTACGTAGTACGCAGTCATTACCGTCGTTTGTATTCTGTCAGACCACTCTGACTCCCTTCTAACGTACACGAAGTTCGTTCCTTATCAGTTTATTTGTCAGTTCTCCTCAAATCATATTAGATGCTCTGTCGTTTTTCATTTCATCATGTACTCTAGACAGTTGCTAAGCAGCTGCAGTGTCACAAAAATTCTTCACTAAGCAGAAAAAACGTCTACACTATATACTGAAGGAGTGTGACGTGTGGCTAAACTAAACAACAATACAACACTACGAAGTTAACACTGTTACGGCCAAAATGTGAATGGAACAGTAAATTTATCAGCAGCTTTTAATAATTAATTACTTAAAAATGGTACTGTGTATGTACCTGTGAGTGTGTGTGTGTGTGTGTGTGTGTGTGTGTGTGTGTGTGTGTGTGTGTGTGTGTATGTGTGTGTATGTGTGTGTATGTGTGTGTGTGACAAAGAGAGAGAGAGAGAGAGAGAGAGAGAGAGAGAGAGAGCGTCGACAAAAAAAGATACTACTCTTTCCACATTAATTGTTCTTGGAACGTTCTAAAGATACAGTTTGGTATCGCTTTAAGGGTTTAGGCGCACTGCAGCAAATTGATGTACCTCTGCTTTGTGTTGGAATCCCAGCGGTCGTCTTATCCCTCCGAAAACGTCCAACACTGCTCGTAGTCTGGAAGAAAGGAACATATATTCCAGCCCGGCTATTCGCATTTACGTTTGTTTGTGATTTTCGTAAATTTATTATTGCAAATCACAGGATGGTTCCTTTGAAAAGAAAGAATGTGGCTGAAGTTCCCACTCGTTCTCGACCATTCCGAGTTTCAACTTCTGCTGTAATAACTGCTTCATCGACGTGACTTTCAATCCTAATCTCTCGTATGTCCCTGACATACGTGATTTGAGAAGCGCGAATAAACGCATCCTCTGTGTAAGATGTCTGTTCCCAATAATCAATATTCGTACTGTGGTGTTCACTTCAAGGTCATGGCGCTGACTACTCCAACAGAATCAAAAATGGTTCAGACGGCTCTGAGCACTATGGGACTTAACATCTGAGGTCACCAGTACCCTAGAACTTAGAACTACTTAAACATTACTAACCTAAGGACATCACATACATCCATGCCCGAGGCAGGATTCGAACCTGCGATCGTAGCGGTCGCGCGGTTCCAGACTGAAGCACCACACCGACTCTAACAGAAAGACCACGTTTATTCTATGTATTTCACCTCCAAGGAGAAGAAAAGCTGTCAGATTTTACGCAGATGTTCAGGATTATAGTCGTAGGCTGGAGTAGAATGACTACCATAATGATATCACGAGGCACTGATGACTCATTTTTCGATTGATCAAGGAGAAAAGTCAAAATTTTTCTTTTAGTGCTTTACAGTGGTTCCACTTATGCTTAAAATCCTAATTTTTCAGTCCAGAGTGTGAGATATGGACTTTTACAAATCCCTCTCATTCTGATATAACCTAGCATTTCTAAAGAATGTGTGTACAGAATAAGACCTCTTTCAACTTGTTTACATCATATTCACTTAAATCTTTTTCACATTCTTGCGCAGTCACTTGCAACAGAACGAGTCCCCTCATGCTTTCAGTTCTTGCGTAATGTGCGATATAAAATAGTTTTCCCGTCGATCCTTATTATTACCAGTCCTTGCGAACTTTTTGTTCCGTTTTTTATGTCACAATGGTACCCACTATCACCGTCGTTAAAGAGATGAATGTGAGATGCTCCGAAAGTCTGTAGTTCACTCGCAGCTGTTGAAGAAAAGAAGCTTTAGTGAAGTTCTCCGTCGATAGGGCGTATCCTCAGGTACATGCCATCTGTTTATTTATTTATTTCACTCTCAGGTTTCTTTATAGTCTATATTCTAGCATGTACGTCGCAATCAGAAATACCACTGCATTGACTAACCTAAGTTTTATGTTCATTACAATTATTCAATCATTGTAGGATCATGCATCACAATGTTTCACACTTCGCAGTTGGCGTCTGAACACTTAACAGTTACTATCCGATAACCACCCACCACATTCCCTGGTTGAAAACGAGAGCTCCCTGATACATGAAGATCTAAACCGTATAGATACCAGACAACTCCTTTAGTAAGGTTAACCTTTGTTGACCCAATTCATGACAGTTGTATATCACTGTTTGCGACGTTTCTCTTTCCTACTTTGATCCACCTTCCCCATACTTCGTTAATTTGTCTAATCTTCTACTTAAAGTAAATTCTGTGCCATTCCTACTTCATTTAAGAGTGTAGTAGACGATCCTCCATACTCTTCCTAACGACTGTCTATCTGGTATGTAGAATATGTATTACAATCTCTATCCACAAAAACACTTAGTCACGCAAATTTCGTTACAATTTATTACCGTATTTCACAGACAATAGTAATGCTGGTCGTAACCTCCAGAAAAAAATCTCCTCCTCTGAACACCTGCGTGTGTGTGCTCACTCAGTCACTGGCAGGGAAAGTGTGTCATCCACGTAATTACGTTTTAATAGCTCTCCGAGAATGACTAAGATGCTCTCATCTCGCGAGTTGTGCATTGGTGTTCCTGACACAGTTGCTAATTACTGTGTGGTAAAAAATACGTAAACCACGCATAATGCACACAAGTTGTTGGAAAAAATAATTTGCTGAAGAAGGTACTGAGAACCTTCTCTGTGACGAGCAGTTTGGCTTTCGGAAAGGTAATGGGACCCGAGAGGCAGTTCCTATGTTGCGATTAATAATCGAAATTACGGTTTAAGAAAGATCAAGGCATCTTATAGGATTATGAATATGAAGATGGTATCTGTTCTTCCGGACATGTCCGAAAGAATAGATACGATCTTCATATAGATTGGGCTTACCGGCCAATGATCTTCAGTGCGGATGCACTCACATTGCTTAGACTCTTACGGGAATCGCTGTATTGACTGCTGTGAGTAATGAGTGTAGTGGGCAGGGGTACAACAAATGTAGTGTGTGGACAGATAGTTGGAAATGCGGATCTCACGGGGAGTGTGCCATAGATAGTCCATGCAGTCACACTATCGTCTGTGTCCTCGATGGCTCAGTCGGATAGAACGTCTGCCATCAGAAGATTCCGGGTTCGAGTCCCGGTCTGGGCCCACATTTTCAGCTGTCCCTGTTGATATTTATCAACGGGTGTAAACAGCTAATGGTCTGCTTCTAGAGAGTGGGCTGCATCTAGAATAGGAAGTATTTTAGAGTGAGGATCCATTTATAATGGAAAGTATCCCACAGTGGGGATGCATGCATCCTAAACTTTAATGACACGCTGTGTCGTATTACACGAGATGACAAATGCCATGTTGGATGACATGATGGTATGTGTCATGTTATATGACATGAAACCGTGTATCATGTTACTTTACTTAACACGATGCATTATATTACATGACATTGGTACTAATGTTAACAAGTCAAAAAGCGTCAATATTGAACTGTGATTTATTTTCAAAGAATATTCTTAAGAATTTATTTTATTTACTAGTGATTCATCAAGAACATAAACACATTTAATCACAGTATGTAAGCATGGAAGTAGTTGCCAGGAAGTAACTGATGAAATCATAACCAAATTCCTTATAACAAATGGGAATTTTATTCACTTTAGTGGTGCCTGAAAGTTTTTTTTAGAAAAAAGAAACCGATTTAAAATTATAATCAGAAAGCACCCTCTAAATATCAAAGTTACAATTTATTGAGAGGCAGAAAGAAAAGTTTTGACTGTATGAGCTTTCGGGCAGAGAACCTTGCCACTCCCATTTGACACGGCCGTAGTTATGACCGCTCACAACAGCCTCTGAAAGACTACACTGGTGCAAATCTGCAACGCACCAGATAACTTTAAACTAAGTTTTTGACAATTTACAAAAGTACATAAACTATGCACCCCCCGTAGGAGGGATGGAAATGGTACAAAACACTAACAATTAAAATATTAACATTGCCACCGAAGGTGCAACTTAATTTTAACTTTTAAGAAAAGCCTTACGGTGAAAATGTGTCAACTTTATATACTAAAATGATCATTTAAATAAAAGCCCATGAAATGCAATCTCATATAAAATTCTACAAGGTTGGCCAAACAATAGTTAAGATGCTGTACGGTACACAGATACCGCCTCTCAAGATCATAGGCAATAATATCAAAGTTTCCAAAGATCAAAACATATTTCAGGTATTAGGCAGTTACATTCCAAGCAATAAATTCGTTAACACACCAAATCCGACAAACGTGACAGAGGCAGCTACTAACGTACACTAGATTGATAGGGAGATTACCGAACAACCCGAACCGCAGGTTGCTCTAACCCGCCCCTACTCCACAAGGGAAAAACGGACCACCCAATTTATAAACAACCACCTTCCAGCGGGTGGGCAAACGGAGAAGAATGGTGGGACGACCCCAAAGCAAAACGGCTGGTGACCTCACCAAGAAAACAAGTAGAATTTAACAAGAGTAAATCAAACAACATATCACTTCTCACTTAACTTCTAATAAACTGCGAATTCTCGAGAAGACCTGGCGCAGAACCCCCAAATCGCTCTCCCGAACCGTCCGCTGCCAACTGCTTCAACGAACGCAGGAAGGCGCGCCGATCTCCCGTCTCATGGCATCGCAGCTCCCACCGGCCAGACTGATGTCGTGAGTTGACTCTTGTTGCTCTCGTATCTAGCGTGAAGTCACTACCCCTCGCTATACGCCGCGGCCCACTGGACTCACGTGGCGACCTCACATGCGCCGACGCTCAAGACGGACAGGTCATCTCGTGTCTCAGTGCGCGACCGACCAACCGATCGATCCAACCGCCAATGACCACTCCCTGAGAAAACTCGGGCAGACTGGCGGCCTAACGCGCAGACTCAGATGCGGGAACTAAGCCCCGATCTGGCAACCACTTGCTGAGTTCTCTTATTGCCTAACAAATGCGGACGAGAGACAGACCAGCAAACTGGGGACGAGAGACTGACCCAGACTGGCCGACTGACGAGATTTTTTTTCCCTTTATTGATTTTCAATTCCCCCCCGAAGGGGGCGGGCTGGCAGCAGTCTAGGACTGACGAGCTCATAGCGCCCCTTAAATGCACGTGAACAGGCAACCTTTCCCACCAGAGGGAGACACCAAAGCTGTCATTGCCACTGCGGTGCCACCGCCAGAAATGGAGGGCGACTGCTTCACACTACGCGCTGTGGCACGCTCTTCAAATCAGCAGTTTTTTACCACGGCTCAAATATATCAAGATGTTTTCATTTAAATGTCTTTAAAGGCGTCAGATAAGTCGAAAAACTAGTTCCTTTCTTTTATATCCCTAATCTTGCCAAAGACATATTCGCCTTTTTTCTACTATGGTGTGGGCACTTTTCATTCTGGTTATGTGTTTTTGTCTACGTTCTTACAGAATTTGAAGCGATTCGCTAACGTCTGAAACACAAGCGAGGCGAACAAAAAAGACTCATAGAAATCGTGTTTTTTGCACATGAAATCTACACTCCTGGAAATGGAAAAAAGAACACATTGACACCGGTGTGTCAGACCCACCATACTTGCTCCGGACACTGCGAGAGGGCTGTACAAGCAATGATCACACGCACGGCACAGCGGACACACCAGGAACCGCGGTGTTGGCCGTCGAATGGCGCTAGCTGCGCAGCATTTGTGCACCGCCGCCGTCAGTGTCAGTCAGTTTACCGTGGCATACGGAGCTCCATCGCAGTCTTTAACACTGGTACCATGCCGCGACAGCGTGGACGTGAACCGTATGTGCAGTTGACGGACTTTGAGCGAGGGCGTATAGTGGGCATGCGGGAGGCCGGGTGGACGTACCGCCGAATTGCTCAACACGTGGGGCGTGAGGTCTCCACAGTACATCGATGTTGTCGCCAGTGGTCGGCGGAAGGTGCACGTGCCCGTCGACCTGGGACCGGACCGCAGCGACGCACGGATGCACGCCAAGACCGTAGGATCCTACGCAGTGCCGTAGGGGACCGCACCGCCACTTCCCAGCAAATTAGGGACACTGTTGCTCCTGGGGTATCGGCGAGGACCATTCGCAACCGTCTCCATGAAGCTGGGCTACGGTCCCGCACACCGTTAGGCCGTCTTCCGCTCACGCCCCAACATCGTGCAGCCCGCCTCCAGTGGTGTCGCGACAGGCGTGAATGGAGGGACGAATGGAGACGTGTCGTCTTCAGCGATGAGAGTCGCTTCTGCCTTGGTGCCAATGATGGTCGTATGCGTGTTTGGCGCCGTGCAGGTGAGCGCCACAATCAGGACTGCATACGACCGAGGCACACAGGGCCAACACCCGGCATCATGGTGTGGGGAGCGATCTCCTACACTGGCCGTACACCACTGGTGATCGTCGAGGGGACACTGAATAGTGCACGGTACATCCAAACCGTCATCGAACCCATCGTTCTACCATTCCTAGACCGGCAAGGGAACTTGCTGTTCCAACAGGACAATGCACGTCCGCATGTATCCCGTGCCACCCAACGTGCTCTAGAAGGTGTAAGTCAACTACCCTGGCCAGCAAGATCTCCGGATCTGTCCCCCATTGAGCATGTTTGGGACTGGATGAAGCGTCGTCTCACGCGGTCTGCACGTCCAGCACGAACGCTGGTCCAACTGAGGCGACAGGGGGAAATGGCGTGGCAAGCCGTTCCACAGGACTACATCCAGCATTTCTACGATCGTCTCCATGGGAGAATAGCAGCCTGCATTGCTGCGAAAGGTGGATATACACTGTACTAGTGCCGACATTGTGCATGCTCTGTTGCCTGTGTCTATGTGCCTGTGGTTCTGTCAGTGTGATCATGTGATGTATCTTACCCCAGGAATGTGTCAATAAAATTTCCCCTTCCTGGAACAATGAATTCACGGTGTTCTTATTTCAATTTCCAGGAGTGTAAATGAAGCTAGATTTTTGAAACCGACCAATTTTATCATACGGATGCATGTTTATTTATTTTATTCACTTGAAACTGTTTCCGCGCATTCAACACGTAAGAATGAATTTCATGTGCTACATTTAGTTCGACTTAAGCCATCTTGTCCAACAAGGGGTAAAGATTATTGGATGAAAAAATTACGTTTTAGCTTTATTCATTTACCTACCTTCGTGCAAAGTTCGAACTGATTTGTACAAGTTTAAGATACATAAGTGGCGCACATCAAAAATCTCCCAGAATACGTGGTTTGCACGTAAGATCCAAACTAAGCAAGATTATTTCAGACGACTAAAACTTATCTTAGACCAAGGTCCGATACACCAGTATATGAAATTTGAACCATCAGTCTCGGTCCAGTGCGGAGTTTTAAATAACTGTTCCTGTAAGTAGAATGCAGATTAGGGTGACTGTGCTTGCAAGTAAACGGTGCCATTAGTTGAGCATTAATTTCGGCCCAATATAAATCTTTGCAAAAGAAATTAATCGATCCACGCTACTTGGCTAGGTGCCAGCTCCGGTTCGTCGTTCAAACCTTGCTTAATATACTATAAATGCAGCAACAGCAAAACAGATGTTTGATGGCTATACAAATGGCTACCGGTCCGAGCTATACCAAACACTTTTCACCTCTTGTTCCTAGCACAAATAGGATCCGAGCACCAAGACCATCCCCCCTCCCCCCTCCTTCCACCTAACGGCGGTTATGAGCGCGGCCTTTTCATACATACACTGTGTAAGGTGTCAGGCAAATCCAACACCTCCCATGAAAACCCTGACATGATAAGCAAATCCGGCAGTATGTCACATAGAGCTCCGAATAAATCGTGACATTAAATTAACCAAAGTAATACGAGTAACGTGTGAGCAAATGGAATACCACAGACTAACACAAGAATGCCTAAATGCATGTCATACCTTCCCACCGTGAGACAGACGCAGTTCCGAGGGGAGAAACGAGAAGCCGAGAGCAGAACCGTGTTAAGCTGAAGGCCCTACGATAAGGCACGGACGTAAACCCACCGTGCCAGCTAACCGCTAGGACCACCCCCCAGCCCATGTTAAAAGCTAGAGCCCTCCAGAAGAACAGTATAGATCTTACGATAACACAAAAAGGGCCACACCACCCGCAAGTTTTAGCGTGAGACTTTTTCGCGTCTCTGTTACGTCAGGACCACCCCCCAGCCCATGTTAAAAGATAGAGCCCTCCAGAAGAACAGTATAGATCTTACGATAACACTAAAGGACCACACCACCCGCAAGTTTTAGCGTGAGACTTTTTCGCGTCTCTGTTACGTTGCAAACTTTAAAAACATTGCCCCACCACGAAAAGTATAACGTTTCTCATTGGATAGACAGAATTTTTGTAGGCAGAGCTTAAGGTTAACATTGAGACCCTGATTGGTCAGATGAAAACACAGCCAGATAGTTTTTTTTAAACCAACTTCGGTAAATTGTAGTAAGGAGAAGTTAGGAGAGAGTTGCTTCCGAGACGGCGAGGTGAGCGGAGCTGTGCTGCCTGCCGCCCCCTGACGAACACCGACAAGGTAATGAACGCACGCGATGCCACGTAACAGCGCATAAAGCTTCACTCAGAACTGCAGAAGTCTCATCTGTTACACCCCCTTTTTGCGTAATACTAGTGTCGATCGTCAATTAAAGCTCATGGTGTTCACATCTGCCACTTGAAGTAAAAATCTGAAACGCGATGATTTTTCTGATGTGAGAAGCCACATCAGCCACTGTAATTTACGACAAGATAGATAAGTAATTAAAGATAACTGAGGGTCACTGTAGACCATTTTGATAGTTTTCTCTTTTGTGAAACTTAATTTAAACCTAGATTATAGATGTGATATGGCATAGGTCATCCTTCGATCCATTGTAGAACTTGGAAACCCATTCAGGGAATATTCGTTCACATTTTTGTTGAACGCAGTTGGTTTTTACCATCCTGTATTAAAACATTTCCTTTTATCAATAGTGCAATTTATAAACAATGTTTTGTGAGTAGAATAAAATTTCCAATGGTAAACTTAACTGCTTTTTCGACGTAATTTTACCAGCTAACTAAAAATAGGAAAGCCTTGAACCCCTTCCACTAAATTTAGCTAGTATTAAGATTCTTTTACAGGGAGTGCAGTGGAGCTGTCGCTGAAATCATTAAGTATTTGGTTATATCATCGCTAGTCTCACTGAACTCTTCTGAACTCTACATGTCATGTGTGGTCTGGCGTCTCCTTACCAGCAACAGGTCCCAGGTTCAAACTAGTCAATTCGCTAAAAAACACGCTCAGAGCTTTGTTGCGCGAAAGTGGTAGGGAGACACGATATAGAACAAACAGACCCCATGCATAATGTTAGAACTGAAGCGCCAGAGAAACTGGTATAGGCATGTGTATTCAAATGAAGAGAGACGTAAACAGTCAGAATACGGCGCTGTGGTCGGCAACGCCTATATAACACAGCATGTGGTTGGCGTATTTATTAAATCGGTTACTGCTGCTACAGTGGCTGGTTAGCAAGATTTAAGTGAGTTTGTAGGACTTTTTTCGTCGGCAGAATTGCGATGAGACACAGCATCTCCGAGGCAGCGACGAAGTTTCTTCCCCATACGACTATTTCACGAGTGTACCTTGAATATCAGGAATTCGGTAAAACATCAAATCTGTGACATCGCTGCGGGCGGAAAAAGGTCCTGCAAGTACGGGACCATCACCGACTGAAGACAATCGTTCAAGGTTACAGACCTGCAACCCTTCCCCAACTTGCTGCAAATTACATCAACAAGTGTCAGCATGCGAACCATTCAAGGAAACATCATTGATATGGGCTTTCGGAACCGGAGGCCAACTCGTGTACCCTTGATGACTGCACGAAACAAAGATTTATGCCTCGGCTGGGCCCGTCAGCACCGACACTGGACGGTTGATGACTGGAAACATGTTGCCTGGTAGGACGAGTCTCGTTTCAAATTGTATCGAGCGAATGGACATGTAAGGGTATGGAGATATCCTTATGAATCCATGGAGCCTGCATTTCAGCAGGGGATTATTCAAGCTCGTGGAGGCTCTGTAACGGTATGGGGCGTGTGCAATTGGAGTGATACGAGAACCACGATACGTCTAGATACGACTCTGACGGGTGACACGTGCGTAAGCATCCTGTCTGATCACCTGCATCCCTTAATGTCCATTGCGCATTCCTGCGGACTTAGGCAATTCTGCCGGCCGCTGTGGCCGAGCGGTTCTTGGCGCTTCAGTCCGGAACCGCGCTGGTGCTACGGTCGCAGGTTTGAATCCTGCCTCGGGCATGGATGTGTGTGATGTCCTTAGGTTAGGCAGGTTTAAGTAGTTCTAAGTCTATTGGGACTGATGACCTCAGATGTTAAGTCCCATAGTGCTTAGAGCCATTTGAACCATTTAAGCAATACCAGCAGGACAACACAACATACCCACACGTCCAGAATTGGTACAAATTGGCCCCAGGAACACTCTTCTGAATTTAAACATTTCCGCTGGCCACCAAACGCCCTAGATATGAACATCACAGAACATGTCCGGGATGCCTTGCAACGTACTGTTTCGAAGAGATCACCACCCGCTCGCAACCTTACGGATTTATGGTCAGCACTGCAGGATTCATGGTGTCAATTTCCTCTAGCACTACATCAGACATTAGTCGAGTGCATGCCACGTCGTGCTGTGGCACTTCTGAGTGCTCGAGGTGGCCCTAAACCGTATTAAGCATGTGAACCAGTTTCTTTGGCTATTCAGCGTACTTGTTAGAATAACGCATCGATTGACCCGACGTCCGTGGCGCGGTGCAAGCCTCGAGCAGCCGTTATTAAATGTAACGAGCGAGGTATCGAGCTGGTTAGCTGTTAGCACTCTCTTGGTGCGGGAGGACGACGTTTCATATCCCCGTCCATCCATCATGCTTGATGTTTTCCGTAATTTTCCTTAATTATTTAATGCTAGTGTCGGGTTAGTTCCTTTGAAAGGGCACAGCTGATATCCTTCCCCAATCCTCCTTATTCCGATGTTGTGGTACATCTCTGATGATATCGCTGTCGACGTGATGCCAAACACTTATCTGCCTTCTTCCAGATACGAGCAACGACCTGGTGTGACAAGAAGCATGATTCATCCGATCAGGTGACACTTTTCCATCGATCCTCGGTCCAGTTTCAATGCTTCCGTACTCACTGAAATAGTAACTGACGATGTCGTTGGGTCTACGAGGGCAAACAGTCATCTGCTGTTGAAACCAATGTTCAACAGTGCATTCCGTACGGTATGTTTCGAGAAATGTGTGGTTGCACGAAAATTTTACACTGTCTGTTGATGTGCCCCAGATGTGCGCTTATCCTGCTTTTCCGAGCGGCCAGGACTCCGACCCCAAGTTCGGTGACGACGCTTTGACACGCAACACGTTGTCCCCTGCTCCTGGTTTCACTGTCCTTCAACCATTTCCCATAGACGCCCGAGGCAGTAGCACGTGAACAGACGACCAACTTTATCATTTCTGATATGCTCGTTTCCAGTCACTGGTCCATAACAATCTGCCCTTTGTAAAAGTCGCTAAAACGATTTTCCATTCGTCTTTTCCCCGCTTGTATACTTTCTTCACCAGTTAGTGTGCCCACAACACCACCAGATTGTATTAAATCACATGGTAGACGGTAGTCACAATGTTTTGGTTAATTAGAGTATATCTTGGAGCCTTACACTCGGGCTCAGGAAGATAAAGTCAGTGTCAGGGTATGTGGGGGCACGTATAGCTGTAAAAAGTGAACTTAATTTCGCTAAAGGTTTGGACTACACATTTTGAAGACGTGCGATTAGCATTGCACAAAGGACAAAGTCTTTGCCTTGTCTTGGAATTTGCGATATTAGAAAAATCACCATTTGAAAGACGGCAGGTATAACCCCGAACTGAAACGCTCGTTCAGTGGAACAAATTTACGATTATTTGTAAAGAACTCCTCGCATTAACAGTGTTATAATAAAATTAGTCTGTTAGTCCATAACACAATTTAATAGTTAAACCATGCGTAAAATAAATTTTCTTGATAGTTACCTGCATAAAATTTTCTGTAGGATTGTGGGGAAAAGACACACTGAAAGCACAAACAAAAATGCGTGAACCAGCCTCAGATTACATTTAGCTGTAGTACAGTATCATTAGTATTATGAGTAAATCGTTTTATGTAATTGATTTCATGAATAGTGTCTTTATTTAGTGAACAGTAAGTTTTGGTATTATATAGTTGTATATTTGTATTGTTTTTGGTGAGAACATAGATAGTGAAGCGTTTATGAAGATAGTTATTTCAAGAACCGTAAATCACTAGACAGTGTAAAAATTCTAGTGTGAAGGATTTACACTACAACAGGAGAGAAGTTTCGTTCTCTAATATCGAAAACGAGGTCAAATGTGAGATTGAACATCGATATGCACAAAGTGAACTGGAGCAAAAGAATGAGATAGATTTGTAACTATTACGACGCTCAGGATACAGGACTGAAAAGTTTATCACTCTACACTTCCACGAAGAATCCTATTATTGTTACCATAACATAAAAAAATTCACACTAACAACAAAAAACTGATCTCTGGTCTCCCAGTCCAAACAGAGTTTCGACTGACACAAATTTTTTCCGTGCTACATAAGGAGATAAAAACCACTATTTACCAGGTCCTTTTAAATTTTTTTAGCAGTTTGTCATGAAAGTTGTCATGCTGTGAGACTTCTTCATCTCCTGACCTTCAGTGCTTACATATTCCGCCCTCACAATCATATTCCGCACATCAAGACGCTTCATTCGAACCACAACTCGATAATATAAAGCCAATGTTGTATGAATTCATGTAAACGATATGCAATTAACAAGTAAGTGCACCGTGGTTGAAATACTCGAGGCTGGCGTACACACATACTTTCCAGACACGACGGTCACAGAAGCTTTTAGTTCGGAAGAGAAACTGTACAACGGGACGCCAGTCCCTTCAGAGGACGACCCAGCCTATGTCGGCCGGTGACCGCCCGTGTAGCGGACAGCGTGGGTGCGAGTGAAAGGTGGGAACAACCCTGTGTTCGGCTTAAAAGCAAATTCCGCTACATTGTGTGGAGCGGCCAGCCTACTTATTCTTTACACATAGCACGGAGTTTCAGAGGTTTTCACAGGGAGACAGCAAATGCCAAACGCCAATGCTACAGGTTTCCGGATTGGTCGCCTTAAACGAAACGTTATTCTCCCATTTCAGAAGAGCAATGCTGATTGTGCTGATTGGCATACGATATTTCTGACGCCTTGAGCTGAAGGAATAATGGAAGAGACCGAAAGACATACCCCTTCACGTCTGGCATGGAGAGGCGCCGTTCCATTGTCGCTCTTGGAGCGAGGAACAAGTCTCTCCTAAGTACGTCACTGGGAGAGCACCTCTGTCGAGAGCGAATCGAAGTGCTACTCTATATTGAGTCCTTGCGATTAAGCATTGTTCACTGTGTTGGCCGACACACTTATTGTGCGGTGTGAACGGACAGAGTTATAGTTAAACACCTGTGAGCGAATTTTGAGTGGCATCATGGTGGACTGGTTATCTGACCGGTGTACCATGCCAATAGTTAGATTACGGGCGAATAGGAATCCTTCACTTCATCAAGGCATAGGGAGAGTTTGATTGGCGAAGGTCAATCCAGATAGAACGAGAGTTATCTTATTTGTCAGCAGCGAGCGGCGCAGACAGCAGTCATTGCAGCCTACGGTATTGTGCACTACAGCTCTTGCGAGCCCCATATTTCCTCCACAACAGTACACTTCACTGCATTTCACACGCGACAGCCTCGACCGTACCTAGCAACATTCTAATGGATAATTATTCAAGTTGAGTAGACGCGGCTCTCAGCCATTCTGCCAAGTCAACAACCATCTTAAACTTTGTATAGAAACTTCATTAGCGAATCCTATCCTTGAGAGGTAACTTCACATTCCGAAAAGAACCAGGATATAACTTGTACAATTCATAACTAAAAGTGCCATTGTGATTTCTCAGAATTTTTGCAAAATAAATAATAACTTTCGTTAGTTTCATGTTTTTCTTACACTAACTAGCACTACTCCAGTACCCAAGTATCCCACTAGTTACGTAAGAAATTTTGTGAATTTTTGTGTCATTTCCTTACAGCGGACGACTCCAGAAGATATTTATTGCTGAAAGTTTTTCAGGCATTTCTCTTTAGAACGTTAGGAGCGTCTGTCTGACTTCTGTAGTAGTGTGGGGGTGGAAATTGCATCTTGCAGGAGCCACAGGGTAAAGGGTACATTTCAGATTAATCCGTTGCACAGAATAACAGAATAACAGATCAACCCCACACCTCAGAATGCTCACCGACATTTCCAAAAGTTCGATTTTTATTCCATGCTACTAACTGCATCGCGAAAGCATTCCAAGAAATAATAATTTTTGATTTGAATAATCGAGTTCGATATTGAACCTCCATTGTCTACATGACTGCGTAGTAAGAAGTACAGCAGTAAAGGATTAGGCCGTTAAGCGTTTCTCGTACGAAGCTTCAAATTAAAAAGACTGCCTATGAAGGACCGTCTCAGTTACACGACAGGACTCATTAGTTGTTCTCAGGAACGTTACAGTTTGTGGTAAATGACAGCAACGTATCGAGTGAAACCAAAGATATATCTGGCGTTTCCTAAGGAAGCTGTTCTTGATCTGCGCAAATGACATAGACAAGAATACGAACAGTCTTCTTAGATTTTTTTGCAAATGATTCCGCCATTTACAACATACTGAAGTCACATAAAACCGAACAACAAAATTATATCTGAATGGCGCGGAAAAAAAAAAACATAAGACCCTAAACAATAAAAAGTATTATGCTCATTTTGCATTGTACTTCCAGATAACTTGATGATGCACTACACAGGTGAAACAAATAGTTTTTGAATAAAGAGCTTTGTGCAACCTAGGCGTGTTTTTCAATATTAAACATTATATGGTCGTCCCCAGGAGTCCCCGGGAAGATTCCGTTGAATGTGTGTTACCTGATAAGTAACACAAATTTTTTCGGAAAAATCACGTATCCTGGTTCGAGGCACCACAAAACACAAAAATTAATGCTGTCATGGGTATTGGGAGCGCTGCTGTTCATATTGTATATTAATGACGACAGTAACACAGACTTTTCGCAGATGATGCAGTTATCTGTAATGAAGTACTGTCTGAAAAGTGATTCACAAAAATATAATTTCAGTTCTTTATTATATTTTAAAGTTGTGCAAGATTGACAACTTGTTCTAAATATTCCGAAATGTAAAACTGTGTGTTTCACAAAAATAAAACAAGTAGTATCGTACAACTACAATATCAGCCCGGGTTCCCGGGCTCGATTCCCGGCGGGGTCAGGGATTTTCTCTGCCTCATGATGACTGGGTGTTGTGTGATGTCCTTAGGTTAGTTAGATTTAAGTAGTTCTAAGTTCTAGGGGACTGATGACCATAGATGTTAGGTCCCATAGTGCTCAGAGCCATTTGAACCATTTTACAATATCAGTATGCGAGAATAAGGTGAGTGATACAACTGTTGTAACAGCTTGTAGGTATTTGAAATGCAATGAGCGCAAAGGATCAGACGTACGTAGAATAGATGGCGGACATCGTTTCGTTGGTAGGATACAGGGAAGATGCAGTCAGCCCATGAAGAAGATTCCTTACAAAACACTCATGTTAGCCATTCTATAATATTTCTCAAGAGTGTGGTATCGTTACCTGATAGGACTAACACAGGGTATTGAAAGTAGACACAGAAAAGCAGCACGAATGTTGAAGTCTTACTGTGCCTTGTCAAGGAGTGATTTGTGAGTCAGAATTAATTGGTTGGTTGGTTGTTTGGGGAAAGAGACCAGACAGCGTGGTCATCGGTCTCATCGAATTAGGGAAGGATGGGGAAGGAAGTCGGCCGTGCCCTTTCAGAGGAACCATCCCGGCATTTGCCTGGAGTGATTTAGGGAAATCACGGAAAACCTAAATCAGGATGGCCGGACGCGGGATTGAACCGTCGTCCTCCCGAATGCGAGTCCAGTGTCTAACCACTGCGCCACCTCGCTCGGTCTCAGAATTAATTATTTGGTGTTTGAGAATACGAGTGTTTGGATTAATATCGCTTTTGCTTTTTAATTCTGAACTTCAGCTTATTGATCGAACGTTCATAATAACTATGTATGCTGTTATAACTAGGAATAACACAGTAAATATATCACCGTTCTACGATTTATTGATGCAACGCTGATGCAAATAATTCTGTTACCAAGCGCCAAGTTATAGATGAACACTTTATGGAAATTTATGTAAATTGATGAGGGTTATACTAGTTTCCAGAAAGTGCAAGTGAAATGCAGAAGTCCATAGACATTCTAAGCCTCGTGAACGTTGAAGTCCAAGTTCCAGTACAGCATTCGGATTCTAAGTTCAGAACGCAGCCGTATCAACGTCGAACGACAGTTCCACCCCAGCGTAGCACTTCCGAGTTGTGGAAGCATAGCACGATGAAAACTGGATTGTAGGCTTTTTTTTCTTTCATTATTGTATTTCAATTCCCCATCGGGGCGGGCTGGATTGTAGACGTCAGGAGCGGCATTAAATAAGGCTCAATAGTTAATGCAGCCGGTGGCAGGATCGCTGTATATTCTGGGTGGCCAATCGCTGAGTGTTATGGGTGGCTAGTTGCTGTGGGTTGTAGAGCGCGCGCGCACGCGAAGGCAGCCTGCGATCTTAAGCAGTGAGCCGCGCACGAAATGCGGCCAACGGTGCGTTTTTTGGCCGCGTGTAGTGCAGCTCGCCACTGCTCGTGGCGGATGTTTAATGTTGGTGGATACCACACACTCCGTTGCAAATTCTCCTGCTGAAACTTCTTTATTTAAATGTGTGTGTCTATACTTAAATTGCTGAATGACTGAGAAGATTAAACTTCTACGTTATTTGATTCTGAAACAGTTGAGTAAAACTGAACGTACTGAGCCTATTTTATCTTTACTTTTTCTTATCATGTCAACACTGAGCCACAATATTCTAGCGCAACGCAATCTGACTGCTCAAAAAAATTACAACCCTGACTTCAAATAATTAATACAAAAGAAAGGCCTTGAATAATACGGAATCCTGACAATAATCAATACATTTCATTAAGCGCTTACCTCACAAAAATCTTCATTACACGAACTGTTGCAATACAGCGAGCGTCAATACTGCCAGCTAAATGAAAGATTCTAACTACTAAAGCCACTAACTACTAATAGGCATGTGGTTAGCAAAGGAAAGATTTCGTTGCAAACCAAATAATGTATTTTTTACCTTAATAATGTGACATCCAGTTCAAACACGAATATAAATCGTCATTGACATCCAGTAGAAAGATATATAATCATGAATAATTTTCTGTCTCCAAGTCGGATACTTTCAAATCGTTAGTCTTCGCTAACACTTCAGACCTCTACCCTCCATCAATGCTGCCTTCTCGCATCTAACATCCATCACTGCTGGCCGTTCACCTCCAACTGCCCAACAGTACTTCCATCACTGCTGGCCAGTAATTTCCAGCTGCGCAACAGTACTGGCGATTAACTTCCAACAACGAGTCCGACCAGCCACAGAGTCTTTTACAAAGAAAGCGCATTCAGAGATCCAATGCAAAGCGCTAAACAGAGCTGCCAACACTGAAGAATCCCACTTTCACTGTGATGAAAACTGAAAGCCGTTATCTAGCCTCAATTCCCTACCAATAATAGGAAGTACGTCTTCAGACGTCAGATTATACTGATCTTCTCTTCATAAGTCGGTAATACTTCATGGATACATGAGCTATGACATGTGTCACGTTTGACCTAAATGACTGTTCTCTCAGCTCATAGTGACAGACAGAATATATCTTCCAGTTGCTTTTCTTTCCGTGACGTCATCCGCGTTGTCATGGTACACGGGTTCCAGGGCGTGTGGCGCATCTGCAAATCAGGACACTGCAACACAGAAAAAAACCAACACACTAGGCCGGCCGGGAATGGCCGAGCGGTTCTAGGCGCTACAGTGTGGAACCACGCGGCCGCTACGATCGCAGGTTCGAATCCTGCCTCGGGCATGGATGTGTGTGATGTCCTTAGGTTAGTTAGGTTTAAGTATTTCTAAGTTCTAGGGGACTGATGACCTTAGAAGTTAAGTCCCATAGTGCTCAGCGCCAGCCAACACACTAGCAGATACAGCGAAGCGCAGTCAAGTCGTGAAAGTCACCCCGTTTTGCAGACACGCTGCGTCCGCCTAAACCCATGCACATGCAAAAATACGAAACAAACGTTCGAATTATATGCGATTCTAAAGCACTTACCAAAAAAAGAAGAAACAGAAAAAAAGAAATAAAAAGATTCAAATGTCGCGACCATCGTCCATAGGTCAGGTAGACGTTAGATAACCCGTCACATTCTTCAAAGTGATATGTTGCTGAACATTGGTCACAGGTTTGCTTTCCCTGTGGGAAATGCCACGGAGTTGCTGAAAAATCTAAACTCGCAGACGCTTGACGACCGATGCCAACTATTCCGCGAAAGCCTACTTACAATTTTCAGTAAGCGATTTTAAGTGCGGCATCTATGAATATACCACAAAAATCTACCTATTGTTCCCATAGGGACTGTGAAGAAAAGGTTAGACCAATTACAGTGCTTACAGAAGCATTTAAGCAACCATTCTTCACACGCTCAGTACACTAATTGAATAGAAAGAAGGTCTAATAAATTTTACCGAGAAATGCACCCAATGTCATGTAGTACACATTGTGGACTGTAGACTGTAGATAAAGATACTACACGATGTTTAACAAAGTCGTTTTGATTGGGGGCTGTAGCACAACTTCCATACTTGCGTAGTATTTTGAACCTTTCTCGTCCAGCAGCGTAACTTTCCTTCACAGCTGGAGCCGCCAAATCATGCCACATATACAGCAATAACAATAATTCGACTCGTTACGCCATACGATGGTTTGCCGAAAGCAGGTAGTTCAGTAAGTGTAAATTGTGTGAGATAACGAGGACCGTTTTCACCTAGGTGGCAAATAAACGGTCCCCCCGGACAGCTTTGAGACTGCTCGCAGCAGAAGTCGATGTGCCGCGAGTGGTGGGCTGGTAGTGGCTGCAGCTGCGGCGGCGGCGCGTCCATCACGCCGCCGTCCAAACACGCCGGCTGCCTCATTTGCATCCTCGCGCTGCGGCAACGCGGAGGGTCCCGTAGACGTGGCGAGGCAAGCTGTGGCAGTGGCCAGCAGTCGTCTAGGGAAAGATATACGCGACCGAAATGCTGTAATTTTACGCGTAATATTGCTCTGGGAGGAGGATTTGACTGAACGTTCTGTACGAGGTCTTCATCAGAGGCACAGGTATTTCTAAGTTTCCTCGCGTACAGCTTTTCCGATAAACTTGTATGTCACGGTGTAGATGACGTATCATTAGTCTTATTCGATTAGTGTAGTAACTCTATCCCGTTGCTGCTGAAAATAGGTAAGCTTTCCGAAACTAATGAACACCTGTTTATTTTCATGGAAATTACAACATATGCAGACAGCACAATAATACAGAAATATTTCAGCTACAATACGAGGGCGTGCTGAAAAGCAATGCCACCGATTTTTTTATGAGAAAGCGCTTAATGCTTTTTCAAATAAAATAGACTATATTAACACTATGCCGTCCGACGACACCACAATGGTGTCGTGCGCGAAATAGCGGTCAACGGCCGGCGACACCACCGTGGTGTCTGCATAGTATCGCTCAGTGGCCGGCGACACCACAGTGGCGTCGTGAGAATAGTATCGCGCAGTGACCGGCGACAGCACTCTAGTATCTTTTGTATTCTGTTGGTGTTTTGTTTAGGTAACACACACGTCAACAAGTTTTTTGTTTTTATAAGTGCTTGTGCCCTTTCATCATGGCGGACGAAAGAGACAACAGTATTTTTACGATGAATGCGCGGACGCCTTGTCTGACGTTCCAGACGACTTGGCCGATTGGGAAGAAGACATTGGATATCAAAGAAATGGAAGTGAAGCAGACTCGTAGGAAAATAATGAATTACGTCCAAGAAGAATTCGGCGAATGCTACGGTTGCCAACTCATTCGGCTGAGTCAGACGAAGAAGACAGTGCAGAGTGGTCAGACTTTGATTTACCGAGGACCAATAATAAATTTGAAGGATCTCCGGGTTGAAACATGTTTCCCAAAGATACATAGAGCGTCAAGGATATCGTAGAATTATATATTGGGAACGCTCTATTTGAATATATTAGCAGCGAAACCAACAAGTACTAAAGTCAAAACTGCAATAGAAAGAAACTTGATTTAAATAATGCCAAATTTGTCAACGTTACGGGACGCGTGACAAGTGCGAGAATTATCGCACAATCAGCTTAACAGCTCATGCATCGAAGCTGCTTACGAGAATAATATACAGAAGAATGAAAAAGAAACTTGAGAATGCGCTAGGTGATGATCAGTTTGGCTTTAGGAAAAGTAAAGGGACGAGAGAGGCAATTGTGACGTTACGGCTAATAATGGAAGCAAGGCTAAAGAAAAATCAAGACACTTTCATAGAATTTGTCGACCTGGAAAAAGCGTTCGACAATATAAAATGGTGCAAGCTGTTCGAGATTCTGAAAAAAGTAGGGGTAAGCTATAGGGAGAGACGGGTCATATACAATATGCACAACAACCAAGAGGGAATAATAAGAGTGGACGATCAAGAACAAAGTGCTCATACTGAGAAGGGTGTAAGGCAAGGCTGTAGCCTTTCGCCCCTACTCTTCAATCTGTACATCGAGGAAGCAATGATGGAAATGAAAGAAAGGTTCAGGAGTGGAATTAAAATACAAGGTGAAAGGATATCAATGATACGATTCGCTGATGACATTGCTATCCTGAGTGAAAGTGAAGAAGAATTAAATGATCTGCTGAACGAAATGAACAGTCTAATGAGTACACAGTATGGTTTGAGAGTAAATCGGAGAAAGACGAAGGTAATGAGAGGTAGCAGAAATGAGAACAGCGAGAAACTTAACATCAGGATTGGTGGTTACGAAGTCAATGAAGTTAAGGAATTCTGCTACCTAGGCAGTAAAATAACCAATGACGGACGCAGCAAGGAGGACATCAAAAGCAGACTCGCTATGGCACAAAAGGCATTTCTGGCCAGGAGAAGTCTACTAATATCAAATACCGGCCTTAATTTGAAGAAGAAATTTCTGAGGATGTACATCTGGAGTACAGCATTGTATGGTAGTGGAACATGGACTGTGGTAAAACCGGAAGAGAAGAGAATCTAAGCATTTGAGATGTGGTGTTATAGACGAATGTTGAAAATTAGATGGACTGATAAGGTAAGGAATGAGGAGGTTCTACGCAGAATCGGAGAGGAAAGGAATATGTGGAAAACACTGATAAGGAGAAGGGACAGGATGATAGGACATCTGCTAAGACATGAGGGAATGACTTCCATGGTACTAGAGGGAGCTGTAGAGGGCAAAAACTGTAGAGGAAGACAGGGACTGGAATACGCCAAGCAAATAATTGAGGACGTAGGTTGCAAGTGCTACTCTGAGATGAAGAGGTTAGCACAGGAAAGGAATTCGTGGCGGGCCGCATCAAACCAGTCAGTAGACTGATGACCAAAAGAAAAACGGGACCCGAAGTTAGAAAATGGTCTGGGCTTGCTATCCTTAAGGAAACTGTATAAAACGCAAGGATCGATGACTGTTGATCAACGAGTCCGTTAACAGACACACCGATATTTCGCAAAACGATGTCCCGCAACCGATTCAGACAAATATTATCATTTTTACATTATTTCCGACAGCAACAGAAAAACGGATAATGCCGAAAGGCTTGTCGAAGTCAATTCGTAATTGATTATTTTTCCAAAAAGTTTAAAAAAACGTTTAATCTAAGTCAAAACATCTCAGCAAATGAAGGAATGATACCGTGGTGTGGACGATTAAATAATAAAGTTTACAATCCGTCGAAAATTACGAAATATGGCATACTCATTCGGATGTTGTGTGATTCGAGTACGGGATACCAATGTTCAAGTGTGTGAGTTCCTAAGGTACCAAACTGCTGAGGTCATCGGTCCCTAGACTTACACGCTGCTTAAACTAACTTACGGTACGAACAACACACAGACCCATGCACGAGGGAGGACTCGAACCTACAGCGAGAGGGGCCGCGCAGTCCGTGACATGGCGCCTCAAACCGCACGACCACTCCGCGCGGCAATACGGGATACATTTCCTCATTCAAAATACACTCCTGGAAATGGAAAAAAGAACACATTGGCACCGGTGTGTCAGACCCACCATACTTGCTCCGGACACTGCGAGAGGGCTGTACAAGCAATTATCACACGCACGGCACAGCGGACACACCAGGAACCGCGGTGTTGGCCGTCGAATGGCGCTAGCTGCGCAGCATTTGTGCACCGCCGCCGTCAGTGTCAGCCAGTTTGCCGTGGCATACGGAGCTCCATCGCAGTCTTTAACACTGGTACCATGCCGCGACAGCGTGGACGTGAACCGTATGTGCAGTTGACGGACTTTGAGCGAGGGCGTATAGTGGGCATGCGGGAGGCCGGGTGGACGTACCGCCGAATTGCTCAACACGTGGGGCGTGAGGTCTCCACAGTACATCGATGTTGTCGCCAGTGGTCGGCGGAAGGTGCACGTGCCCGTCGACCTGGGACCGGACCGCAGCGACGCACGGATGCACGCCAAGACCGTAGGATCCTACGCAGTGCCGTAGGGGACCGCACCGCCACTTCCCAGCAAATTAGGGACACTGTGGCTCCTGGGGTATCGGCGAGGACCATTCGCAACCGTCTCCATGAAGCTGGGCTACGGTCCCGCACACCGTTAGGCCGTCTTCCGCTCACGCCCCAACATCGTGCAGCCCGCTTCCAGTGGTGTCGCGACAGGCGTGAATGGAGGGACGAATGGAGACGTGTCGTCTTCAGCGATGAGAGTCGCTTCTGCCTTGGTGCCAATGATGGTCGTATGCGTGTTTGGCGCCGTGCAGGTGAGCGCCGCAATCAGGACTGCATACGACCGAGGCACACAGGGCCAACACCCGGCATCATGGTGTGGGGAGCGATCTCCTACACTGGCCGTACACCACTGGTGATCGTCGAGGGGACACTGAATAGTGCACGGTACATCCAAACCGTCATCGAACCCATCGTTCTACCATTCCTAGACCGGCAAGGGAACTTGCTGTTCCAACAGGACAATGCACGTCCGCATGCATCCCGTGCCACCCAACGTGCTCTAGAAGGTGTAAGTCAACTACCCTGGCCAGCAAGATCTCCGGATCTGTCCCCCATTGAGCATGTTTGGGACTCGATGAAGCGTCGTCTCACGCGGTCTGCACGTCCAGCACGAACGCTGGTCCAACTGAGGCGCCAGGTGGAAATGGCATGGCAAGCCGTTCCACAGGACTACATCCAGCATCTCTACGATCGTCTCCATGGGAGAATAGCAGCCTGCATTGCTGCGAAAGGTGGATATACACTGTACTAGTGGCGAAATTGTGCATGCTCTGTTGCCTGTGTGTATGTGCCTGCGGTTCTGTCAGTGTGATCATGTGATGTATCTGACCCCAGGAATGTGTCAATAAAGTTTCCCCTTCCTGGGACAATGAATTCACGGTGTTCTTATTTCAATTTCCAGGAGTGTATATTCCAGCGCTGGACAGCCTTTAGCAAAAACAATAATGGAACTACTGACACCTTCTGATGGAAAGTGGCATCACTTCTGCATGGATAATTATTATAACAGTGTAGAACTTGCAGAGAAGTTACTTGAAAAGTAAATTTGAGTTTGTGGAACGATACGGCAAAATAGAGGATTCCAGAAAAATTAAATCGCGCAAAAGTCAATGCGTTTGAAGCTTGTCCTCAACGGAAAGGCGACAAGCTATTCGTATAAGCGCTGCCAGCGCCAATCGAATATATGTGTACGAGACGTGCGGACGGCAAAGTGTTAACATTCTACGTGTTTATTCTTCATGTCTTCATATTTATTTCTTAACATAGTCGTCGCAGCGACAAACACGTTTCTCCAGAGGGAGACCAGTTTGTTGATACCATCACTGTAGGATGTCAGACTTTGTTGACAGAGCCACAACTCACTCCTGCTTGCATCACTTCGTCACTATCGAAATGAAGTCCTCGAACGTTTCTTTAAGTTATGGAAAGAGATGGAACTTAGATGGGGTCAAGATGGAGGACCATTGATGATAGTGAACCCGAGGAGTCTCAGTGCTGCAGATGACGCAGCGCTCGAGGGTGGTCCGGCACTGTCATGCTGAAAGTGAGAGTGCTCAGTGTGTGGCCGAGCTCTTCGCATTCGAAACTGGATTGCATCACGCTGTTTCAAACGCACCGACGTAGTTGCATGTTACACATCGTATTGTTACACGCCACAGTTCGAAGCCCTCTTGCAGCAGAGGCTGCAAATACGAGATGCTATCCAAAATTTTCGGGACTGTTGAAAACCTAATGGTCACCATCACCCTCGAAGTAGTTCCTATCCACACGTACACACCGGTCCCAGCGCTTCCGCCACTGGTCACACGTTTTCTGGAAGTCCTGTTCTTTGAGGGTGTTTATCACCGCCAGCGATGCTTCTTGAATCCTCTCTAGTGAGTCGAACCGACGGTCTTTCAACTTGAGTTTCAGTTTTGGGAATAGCGTGAAGTCGCAGGCTGCCAGATCTGGCGTTTTTTGCCAAAAAGGTCCTGGTGGGCAAGGACGTGTGACAAGGCGCGTTGTAGTGATGCAGCAGCCTGTTTCCTTGACCCCAAAGTTTGGGCCGTCGTCGCCGCACTTTTTCACGGAGCCGTCGCAAAACGTCACAGTAGTACCCGGAATTCACTGTTTGGGTGGGTGGGACGAATTCTTTGCGCACTTTGCTGTCTCGTTTTATTGGGTCTTGGAGAGCTCGGGCTTTTCCACGGGGACGATTGTTGCTTTGTCTCTGGGTCATAACCATAAATCCAGCTCTCGTCGCCGGTGATAACCTGTGACAAGACGATTGGATCATCAGATGCGGTCTGATGAAGGTCCGTGCACACTTCAACACACTGTGCCTTCTGATCGGCAGTCAAGATCCTTGGCACAAATTTTGTGGCGACACGATGCATGCCCAATTCATCAGTCAACATTCGTTGACATGTCCCATAACCAATAGCCACTTCATCCGCAAGATCTTGAATGGTTCGACGTCGATCCGCACGAACCAGTTCTTGAAGTTTGGCAACAACGTCTAGCGTTGTGCGGCTAACGGGCCTTCCAGTGTGAGCATCATCTTCGACGTCTGTACGGCTCGCCCTTAACCGAGCGTGTCACTCAAACACACGCCTACGACTCGTGCTCTGTCCCCCAAACACTTGTTGAATCATTGCAAGGGTCTCCGTACTACTTTTCCCGAGATTCACACAGAATTTGATACACACGCTCTGTTCTGTTCGCGGGTCCATCGTAAAATCGCCACACACCAAACACAGAGTATTGCGGAAATCACTGTGGATACGCAACACGTCCTCCCAGCAGGAATGCCACTCCGCACACTGACTCATTAGATATGCAGCTCTCGCCACCTAGCAATGCACAGATCTACTACTCCTACTTTCCAGATGGCAGCACCAGTCCCGAAAATTTTGGATTCCACCTTGTATGTAGACATTAAGAATAAAGTTGTAAAATGTGAATAATGTTTGTTTTATTTAAGAAGCTCTAAAAGTTTCAACATTTAAAATTCGGAGGCATTACTTTTCAACAAGCAGTCATACTGCCATTTTAACCACGTGAGGAGAATCATCCATCATGCAGTTTTGCCAATGATGAACTAGAGCTTGTACGTCGTGATCGTAAAAAACTGAAGCTGTTGAACATAGCCACTATGTTATAGCTTTGGTGGCAGCATCTGAATGAGTATAATGTTGGCCGCGTAGCCCATACTTCGCAGAAACTAAGAGACTGAAATCTGAAGGTATAAATAAGGACTGTACGGCAGATGTGAAGGGCAGTCAATCTAAATTTGGCAGTGAATTCCATGGTTGCAAAACTTTTCTGATCAGATACTGCAAATTCTGGCTTTTAGCCTAGTCATCGTCGTCCTATAGCGTTCTGAACTGGACTGCGGTTACAAGAATCGATGGACATATATGGGTCATCATTGTCAAAGAAGGTTATCATGACCTTACCGGAACTTGTTGGAACAGCAGTTCAAATGGTGTGAGACAGGGTTGAACTTGAACATTGCTATTCAGTCTTTACATTGAGCAAACAGTGAAACAAACTCGGAAGAACTTCAGAAAAGGAATAAAGTTCAAGGCAAAGAAATAAAAGCTTTGACGTTTACCGATGACACTGTAATTCTGTCAGAGACTACTGAGGACATGGAAAGAAGATTGAATGGGACATTTAGCGTATAGAATAAAGGTTATGGGATCAATGTCATCATTAGTACAGCAAGGGTAACTGAGAGTAGACAAATTAATTCTGTAGTGATGAGGGATTTAGACTGGGAAATGAACATTGCAAGTAGCAGATGAGTTTTGCTATCTGGTACAAAATAACTGACGATGACCAAGGTAGAGCTTGTCATGTTCCAGACCTCACGCCAGCCTGCGTGAGCTAAAACGCGTGCATTTCGGCCTCCTCTAGTAAAACGGTGTTGGCTCTCCTGCCAACCACAACAGGTAGCTCGAACAACTAGTCAGTCGAATCAAAGAAAAGGAAACATATGGCACCAATTGACTAGAGTACGTAGAGTAAGGGTTCGTCGAGGCAACGACGAATCCTTGTTTCAGTAATTCTTGAGGAAACAGCGAATAGTTACACTAACGAGCGAAACTTTATGACCACTGGTTAACAGCGTGTTGCTTCACTTTTGGTAAGCAATACAGCGACGATTCTGTGTAGCATTGATTCTACAAGTTCTTGGTAGGTTTGCGGAGTTATCTGCCGCCGGATGTCTGCTCATTTCTCATCAGTTCCCGTAAAATATGGGCCGCCGGATAGCGTCCCAGATGTACTCCATCGGATTACGATCAAATGAGTTTGTTGGTCAAGATATGAAACTGAGTTCACTATCAGGCTCCTCGAACCACTGTAGCACGATTACGACTTTGAGACACGTAGAGTTATCCTGCTGGAAAATGCTACTGCGGTCGGTAAGGACATCAAGCTTGAAGGGAAACAGGTGGTTTGCAGTAATGTTCACGTAGTTCAAAGCTGTTATCAAACCATCGATTACTATCTCTATCACAGGTCACATCGAAGCCGTGGTGAAGATGCAGCATAGCACAGCCCTCCACCAGTCTGCATCCGTTGCACACTACAGGTTTCGAACAACCGTTCGCCTGGATAACAGTGTATCCAGATATGGTGTAGCAAGAAACATGCTTCTGCTTGTCTTCTATAAGGAGCAATTAAATGAAGACTGAACATCAGCCACAACGAGACAATGGAACAGTTCCATTCAAATTTAATAACTGCACAAGAAATGGTTCAAATGGCTCTGAGCACTATGGGACTTAACATCTGAGGTCATCAGTCGCCTAGAACTTAGAACTAATTAAACCTAACTAACCTAAGGACATCACACACATCCATGCCCGAGGCAGGATTCGAACCTGCGACCGTAGCGGTCGCGCGGTTCCAGACTGCAGCGCGTAGAACCGCTCGTCCACACGGCCGGCAATCACCGCACACGTTAAGACAGTTATCCCACTGGGAGACGAGACGATGAATTTATGTTCCGTAGAATGTGGTCGGCCGCTGACTGGTCCACAACCACATCGCTCTTCCTCTTCCGAATGACACTGACGTCCACGCAGGCTTTTCTTGAGGTCGCGAAAGATATGAAAATCACATGGAGAAAGATCCGTGCTGTACGGAGGATCTTAGAGTATTTTCCAACCAAATCGCTGATGCGTAGCCTTCGTTCGATTGGCATTGTGTGGGCGGGTCTATCGTGCAACAGCATGATTCCGTTCGACATGATTCCTGGGCGTACTGACTTTGTGATCCGTCGCAGTTTCTGCAAAGTTTCTCCTTAGTGCTGCACATTGCTGTGGTTTACGCTCGAGAAACTCGGCAAGCAGAGGGACGCTGCAGCCGAAGGAGGTCATCATGACCTTACAGGAACGTGCGCGAATAGCTTTGGATCTATTTGGTGAGGGAGATGTTGGACATTTTTACTGTTGGTTTTGGCGTTTGCCCTCGGGCTGCCGGAATGCTGTCTGGGGGAATAATTCTGTTGCACGATAACACCCGCCCCCACATTGCCAATCGGAGGAAGGCTACGCATCAGCGATTCGGTTGGGGAACATAGCGATATCCTCCATACGACCTGCATCTTTCACCGTGTGATTTTCAGTTCCTTTATTACCTGACGAAAGAGATGCTTGGACGTTGGGTTCAGTCGAAGGATGAAGTCCATGAGTGCGTGCGGTTTTGGATTCGTCAGCAGCTGACCGCGTTCTGTGAAACAGGAATTGATCATTCCATCTCTCAGTGGTATAAACGTCTTAATGGAACCGTTCCATGGTCCTATTGCGGCGGGTCTTTGGTTTTCATTTGTCTGTCCCTTAGACATTGGGCGCGAACGAAATTTTCTCAAACTCTGGTCATACACCAGCGTTGAATGTTGGTGTCAGATCTGCCAGATCACCGCCTATCCAGATTTACGAAGCGAGCAAGCCTCCAGTCTGCACGTCCTTGGATGAGGTGTGGACGTCCAACCCCTTGTCCGCCTACTCGTGGTTTCACCGTCCTTCTACCACTGTCCATAGACGCTCACGAGAGTACCACCCAAATAGTGGACTAGTCCTCCGGTTTCGAGATTCTCCTTCCCAGGCGCCGGGCCGACCCCATCCATCATTTGACACAGTCGCTTCTGAAGTTTTATCTCTGTATCATTTCTAAAACGATTTCTCATTAATCTCTTAATCTCAGCTCCATTTATACAGGGTGACCCAGTGACGATGTTACAGACATTCATTAATGATGGAGGGTTGGAAGATGCATCAGTTTGAGTTAAGGAACTCTGGTCCTGAAACGACCGAAAGTTATAAGCAAAGATCGTTCTGATACCTCTGACAGTGTAGTACCGGGTTATTCAAAGGAAGGAACAGATTTCAAGCATGTATTGCTTCCACACTACGAAAGATAGAAATATAATTCCAACGTTCCTGGAAAGAGAAAAATTCAAATTTTTGTGCATTGAATGAGAACACCATAGTTCCTTGACAAATATCAAAACGGTGGCTCATTAACTGCCACACGCGAAGCAGCTGGTCTCTCGTTGTCGAATTCACAGCTTCAAAAATGCGTTGTCGCAGACTTCCAAGAGTGTTAGGCATGTTTTGTTGTTGTGGTCTTCAGTCCTGAGACTGGTTTGATGCAGCTCTCCATGCTACTCTATCCTGTGCAAGCTTTTTCATCTCCCAGTACCTACTGCAACCTACATCCTTCTGAATCTGCTTAGTGTATTCATCTCGTGGTCTCCCTCTACGATTTTTACCCTCCACGCTGCCCTCCAATACTAAATTGGTGATCCCTTGATGCCTCAGAACATGCCCTACCAACCGATCCCTTCTTCTGGTCAAGTTGTGCCACAAATTTCTCTTCTCCCCAATCCTATTCAATACTTCCTCATTAGTTACATGATCTACCCATCTAATCTTCAGCATTCTTCTGTAGCACCACATCTCGAAAGCTTCTATTCTCTTCTTGTCTAAACTATTTATCGTCCATGTTTCACTTCCATACATGGCTACACTCCATACGAATACTTTCAGAAATGACTTCCGGACACTTAAATCAATACTGGATGTTAACAAATTTCTCTTCTTCAGAAACGCCTTCCTTGCCATTGCCAGTCTACATTTTATATCCTCTCTACTTCGACCATCATCAGTTATTTTGCTCCCCAAATAGCAAAACTCCTTTACTACTTTAAGTGCCTCATTTCCTAATCTAATTCCCTCAGCATCACCCGACTTAATTAGACTACATTCCATTATCCTTGTTTTGCTTTTGTTGATGTTCATCTTATATCCTCCTTTCAAGACACTGTCCATTCCATTCAACTGCTCTTCCAAGTCCTTTGCTGTCTCTGACAGAATTACAATGTCATCGGCGAACCTCAAAGTTTTTATTTCTTCTCCATGAATTTTAATACCTACTCCGAATTTTTCCTTTGTTTCCTTTACTGCTTGCTCAATATACAGATTGAACAACATCGGGGAGAGGCTACAACCCTGTCTTACTCCCTTCCCAACCACTGCTTCCCTTTCATGTCCCTCGACTCTTATAACTGCCATCTGGTTTCTGTACAAATTGTAAATAGCCTTTCGCTCCCTGTATTTTACCCCTGCCACCTTTAGAATTTGAAAGAGAGTATTCCAGTCAACATTGTCAAAAGCTTTCTCTAAGTCTACAAATGCTAGAAACGTAGGTTTGCCTTTCCTTAATCTTTCTTCTAAGATAAGTCGTAAGGTCAGTATTGCCTCACGTGTTCCAGTGTTTCTACGGAATCCAAACTGATCTTCCCCGAGGTTGGCTTCTACTAGTTTTTCCATTCGTCTGTAAAGAATTCGTGTTAGTATTTTGCAGCTGTGACTTATTAAGCTGATAGTTCGGTAATTCTCACATCTGTCAACACCTGCTTTCTTTGGGATTGGAATTATTATATTCTTCTTGAAGTCTGAGGGTATTTCGCCTGTTTCATACATCTTGCTCACTAGATGGTAGAGTTTTGTCAGGACTGGCTCTCCCACGGCCGTCAGTAGTTCCCATGGAATATTGTCTACTCCGGGGGCCTTGTTTCGACTCAGGTCTTTCAGTGCTCTGTCAAACTCTTCACGCAGTATCGTATCTCCCATTTCATCTTCATCTACATCCTCTTCCATTTCCATAATATTGTCCTCAAGTACATCTCCCTTGTATAGACCCTCTATATACTCCTTCCACCTTTCTGCTTTCCCTTCTTTGCTTAGAACTGGGTTTCCATCTGAGCTCTTGATATTCATACAAGTCGTTCTCTTATCTCCAAAGGTCTCTTTAATTTTCCTGTAGGCGGTATCTATCTTACCCCTAGTGAGATAGGCCTCTACATCCTTACATTTGTCCTCTAGCCATCCCTGCTTAGCCATTTTGCACTTCCTGTCGATCTCATTTTTGAGACGTTTGTATTCCTTTTTGCCTGTTTCACTTACTGCATTTTTATATTTTCTCCTTTCATCAATTAAATTCAATATTTCTTCTGTTACCCAAGGATTTCTACTAGCCCTCGTCTTTTTACCTACTTGATCCTCTGCTGCCTTCACTACTTCATCCCTCAAAGCTACCCATTCTTCTTCTACTGTATTTATTTCCCCCATTCCTGTCAATTGCTCCCTTATGCTCTCCCTGAATCTCTGTACAACCTCTGGTTCTTTTAGTTTATCCAGGTCCCATCTCCTTAAATTCCCACCTTTTTGCAGTTTCTTCAGTTTTAATCTACAGGTCATAACCAATAGATTGTGGTCAGAGTCCACATCTGCCCCTGGAAATGTCTTACAATTTAAAACCTGGTTCCTAAATCTCTGTCTTACCATTATATAATCTATCTGATACCTTTTAGTATCTCCAGGGTTCTTCCATGTATACAGCCTTCTTTCATGATTCTTAAACCAAGTGTTAGTTATGATTATGTTGTGCTCTGTGCAAAATTCTACCAGGCGGCTTCCTCTTTCATTTCTGTCCCCAATCCATATTCACCTACTATGTTTCCTTCTCTCCCTTTTCCTACACTCGAATTCCAGTCACCCATGACTATTAAATTTTCGTCTCCCTTCACTATCTGAATAATTTCTTTTATTTCATCATACATTTCTTCAATTTCTTCGTCATCTGCAGAGCTAGTTGGCATATAAACTTGTACTACTGTAGTAGGTGTGGGCTTCGTATCTATCTTGGCCACAATAATGCGTTCACTATGCTGTTTGTAGTAGCTTACCCGCATTCCTATTTTCCTATTCATTATTAAACCTACTCCTGCATTCCCCCTATTTGATTTTGTGTTTATAACCCTGTAGTCACCTGACCAGAAGTCTTGTTCCTCCTGCCACCGAACTTCACTAATTCCCACTATATCTAACTTCAACCTATCCATTTCCCTTTTTAAATTTTCTAACCTACCTGCCTGATTAAGGGATCTGACATTCCACGCTCCGATCCGTAGAACGCCAGTTTTCTTTCTCCTGATAACGACATCCTCTTGAGTAGTCCCCGCCCGGAGATCCGAATGGGAGACTATTTTACCTCCGGAATATTTTACCCAAGAGGACGCCATCATCATGTAATCATACAGTAAAGCTGCATGCCCTCGGGAAAAATTACGGCTGTAGTTTCCCCTTGCTTTCAGCCGTTCACAGTACCAGCACAGCAAGGCCGTTTTGGTTATTGTTACAAGGCCAGATCAGTCAATCATCCAGACTGTTGCCCTTGCAACTACTGAAAAGGCTGCTGCCCCTCTTCAGGAACCACACGTTTGTCTGGCCTCTCAACAGATACCCCTCCGTTGTGGTTGCACCTACGGTACGGCTATCTGTATCGCTGAGGCACGCAAGCCTCCCCACCAACGGCAAGGTCCATGGTTCATGGGGGGGTGTTAGGCATAGGAGGGGATAAAAGCACGGTCTTTCACGTAACCCCACAGACAAAAGTCAGAAGGTATGATGTTCGGAGACATGGGAGGCCATTGGCTATGAAGTTCATCTACTGCTCCTTCTTAAAGAATTTCACCAGCACGTTGGATTGGAACAGGAGGAGCAGGAGATGAATTGCATCGCTGGTGGCCTACGAGGTCTCCAGACCTCACACCTTGCGACTTTTATCTGTGGGGTTACGTAAAAGACCGTGTTTTTATCCCTTCCTATGGTTAACAGTCTTGAAAGTCTGCAACATCGCACTTTTGAAGCTGTGAATTCGACAACGAGACACCAGCTGCTCCGTGTGTGGCAGGAAATGAGCAATCGTTTTGACATTTTTGTAGCTTGTAAGCAATGAATGTTTGATATGTGTTCCTTCTTTTTGTATCGTCCGCAGCTCTTAGTCTAGTGGCTAGCATTGCCGCCTCCGGATCACGGGGTCCTGGGTTCGATTCCCTGCCGGATTGGGGATTTTCTCTGCCCGAGGACTTGATGTTTGTGCTGTCTTCATCATTTCATCATCATTCGTGAAGGTGGCGAGATTGGACTGTGTAAAGATTGGGACCTTGTACGGGCGCTTATAACCGCGCAGTTGAGCGCCCACAAAAAAGAAACATCATTATCATCTTTTTGTATAGCCCTGTACATGCACCATTACCGGTTTTGCTAAGATCACAGTGTAGGCAACTTTTAGAGGTAGTATTCTTGACCAAAACAAGAAGAAAATATTCAGTAAACTTGGGCTCTGAAATGCATACTTTAATAGCTATGAGCACTTGTTTATCTTCGCTACCGTGAAATACATCGCTCCTAGTGAATAAGAGCTCGTAGCTTCTAAGATATGCAATTTAGAGCGCCTATTTACAGGTCATTTTGGTCCACACTACATTCTCCCAAAATATGGAAAGCAAAGAAAGTACATTATAGAAGATGAATGAAAGCTCATAGTTTATAAGGCATGCCTTTTAAAATCCATGTCCACTGATATGTTCCCTTGTTTTGGTCCATACTGGATACTTGGAAAGTTGCCTACTCTGCTATCTTAGCAACAACAATACCGCTAGAGGTGTTCCATTATTGCCGAGTCAACCTATACTACACACCTTACGCGTCATGCGATAGCAACGCTATCTCGTGTTCGGCAGTGGTCATTATGTTTAGCTTCATTAGCGTGTTTTGATACTGGAAGGAACAGTGGGGAATGGGGGTAAAAACTGCCTTGAATCACGAAGGCTTTAATACAGAAATCGGTTTATAATGGACGTTCGATGTAGTATTTACGGTAAACTTTTGTAGCGTAGACCAGCGTGGTGACTGGTATCAAAGCAGTCTTCGGACTGATGAGCACACAACAACAACATCATCATCATCATCATCTATCAATACTATACTGATCTTGCGAATGTCGCCGGCCGCGGTGGCCTAGCGGTTCTAGGCGCCTCAATCCGCAACCGCGCGACCGCTACGGTCGCAGTTTCGAATCCTGCCTCGGGCATGGATGTGTGTGATGTCCTTAGGCTAGTTAGGTTTAAGTAGTTCTAAGTTCTAGGGGACTGATAATCTCAGATGTCAAGTCCCATAGTGCTCAGAGCCATTTTTTTCTTGCGAATGTCGATAATGTTGCTTGCTTGTTAAATGTAGGAAAAAGGATCAACAATAGAACTATTTGAGACAACAGCATTGTAACAATTATACTAAGAAGTATATCATTCAACTTTCCCCGAGACATTTGAGCCTAATTTTTATCCCGATAGGGATGAAAGCTGAAGAAATGAATTAAAATGTGTTCAACGGGCGGGCCTCGAACCCGGCTGTCCTTGCTTACTAGGCAGAAGTGCTGACCATTACACCACCATAGTCCTATGGTTAACATTTCTGCACGGACTGCAGACTCGGGTTCGAGTTCCGGCCATGGCACAAATTTTTAATTCACTTCTTCAGCTTTCATCCTTACACTAACAAGGTTAATAATTTCATAAATTAATCACACACTTGGAGGTTCTGACTGGACAGAGGGTCGTGATTTCGAATACTAGGACGGAGATAGAACTTACAAGATAGCTAGTTGTCCTGGGTAGACAACCACGTAACGAAAGCTTAATCTGAGAGTTTCGTAGTGGCACCGTGTGCAAGCAATGCAAGCATGCGCATTAGAATTGAGTGACACGTCGAGGGTTGAACTAGCTAAACTGAAAATTATTCTACGGTGGCCAGTGGAAAGCAGTAAGCTTGAAGAGCGTGAATCAATACATAAACATCAGAATCCTCGGCACTAAAGCTCAGTACATGGAACAAATATTAGAAATAAGAAAAAAAACTTCATTATGACTCACTTCGGCGCAGAAACCTGCTCATTCTTCAGGAACACACATTTTCAAGCAACCAAGAAAAATCGGCTGTTAATAAGGTATAGTTTAAGAAGAGACTAAAGTATTTACTGGTGGCTACCTCCGTTTACGAATTCCATTGAAGAATATCTCTGCAAACTCAAGTTATTTATTGTATTTCATAGCATGAAAGTTATGTAATACCCGACTTCGACTCAGCTTCGTGCAGTAATTCGCTCTGTTAACAGAGCATCGTTTTTGTGTCTGAGATGCCTGGCTATAATAGCCCAGCAATTACCATATGTACTTAAGTCCGCATGTAATTAAATGTTTGTGGTAAACATGTAACGCCTCTCACAGAGTTCTAATTAGGAATGCATTAATGAATGAAACCGTGTTAAGCAAATGGACTGACCGCGAGCTTGTTACGTGGGATTACCGGTTGGTGGCGGCGGCAATGGTAGTGTCGAGCATACAAATTATAGTCAGACTGAATAACCACTAAGAGATTAGCAGACGTTGGCAATAAAATACGTATAACAATAAGCAAAGATACTCGTACGAGCATTACGATATTAGTGTATCTGAGTAATTGAAAAGATAAGTGTTATGTAGTGCCTTTCAGCATTCATTACTGTGCAGCCGAACACAAATTGTGTGACGTATTGGCTTTTGTCTCCAGATCTTCGGCCGACTTTCGTCGAATAACTTTCCTGACTTTTTTTTTTTCAGCACGAGTGTCTGACATTGCCAAAGATTCGCCTTCATTGCTGGTGGCGGGAGGTGAATCTCTGACAATGCCACCCTTTCGTTCTGGCGGAACGTCGGAAAAGTCATTCAACAAACGCTCTCCGAAGATCCGTAGACAAAAGCCGACAGGCAATATGCCAGCAAGTGGCCACGAGAATCTCACCAATTTTATACAGAAATCTGTGCCTAAGGCTTTGTTTATTAATGCCCAGGAAAATCTGCATTAGGGCATGCACCGAGTTTGAGTAATAATACACGTGATGCTGATTGGTCTAAAAATCCGTTACTTGAATAGTGATCTCGTTAGTTTACTGTTTGAGCCAATGGGACTGTGACTGTTAGTCAGGCAACATAAAAATATTGCAGCTTTGACGTAACGAAAGTAGATCCGAGAACCATAATTCGAAGAGAGACCGATACATTAACGTAATATGCCAACGGATGTTTGTTAAATTGCTCGTTTCTTCACAGTTCAATAAATAACCACTCAAGTGAACAATAAAATGATGCCTGTTTCAAAAATACACTGCCATTGTTTTACTCGGTTTGTAGCAACTGCAAAGGTCGAGATCTCTGTTACGCCAGATGAATAATAACTGTGCACAGCATCATGACTGGGTAAGCATTCGATGTTATACATCTGCAAAGGATGCATTCGCTTAACCGTGATAATAATAATTATCTGAACTTCTTCGAGAGCAGTGGGTTCATATTAAGAAAACGTACATACTAAATAGGATCAAAATAAATTTTGTTATAGTAATGGAAAACTCGCACGAGAGAGCCCAATACATCCGTAGTTACTGTTACGATCGCACAAGGCACTACAATTATGGACACTTCATATTTATTTCGCAAAAAAATTGTCGTTCTGACAATACATTTATAGGATTAAGCTGTTACATCAGAAGCTATTTAATAAATGTTTGAATAAAAAGCAATTTATATATTTTTATTTTTTTCTCTTCTTGAAGACCACCTTATTTATCGTCTATGGAACGAATATTAGCATAAGCTGTTCTTTTTTTTAGCTATGTGTTATGCATGTTTGTTTTTCTAGCATGTTTCACACTCTCGAGTCTTCCAGCGTCGGTCTACGGAATTCACGGTATATGTAATCCCTAATATAATCTTTGCCTAGTCACAGTGACCACATTTGGGATTCTTCCGAGAAGCGTGTGAACTATATCGTGGTACAACTATGACGGATGTTCTGACCGTTTGACGCTCCATCGCATAAGGTTTCTGATCTGCTCACATACTTAACCGGTGAACAGTTACGTAGCAGTGACACCACATACGTCTTCCCATTCAGAAGAAGCTACGGAATCCACACACGCAGCGATCTCTTCGGGTGTCACAAATCCTTAACACCGTATTACGATGAGCGTAATCAGATCACATGTCGCCTAACGAACACGTTTCGGGCTGGCTGGAATTCAACTGTAGTGCGCATCTAAAACGAGGAATCTGGACTGTCAGTTGTAACAGACGAGGCAAGATGTATCTCGGCAGCACATCGGACATTTCAATACTCCACGAACGCACGTAGTGCGACGTGGCATAGTGCCAAAGGTGATTTGACATCGTGTTAATTTCGTCATTAACCTGTACTTTTTCTTCCAATATATGATTGGCACTGTCTCGCATCGTACAGGATCATTTACGTTCATTCTACTCGTCGGCTTCCTCAAGTTTTTAACCACGGAATGGTGTTTCGTCACTGATCAGGGTTAAAACCAACTTACTTGTGGACGTTCTTGGAATGTGAAATAGATTTTATGTTGCTTAATTTCTTATTGCCTATAACTGGCTATAACTGAGAAAGCGGTGAATCGGATACGTCAGGCAAGCGAACGTTACGGTAGGCAGACGCCACAGGTGGTCAGATATCGCAATTATCTTCCTCATTCTACGATAAATTATCCTATCCTCTAGTTAGCAGTATGTGCCCAGATTTAGAAGTTGCTAAAATCACTGGGGGAAGTGGCAACAAAACGACTATTCACGTTGGAGTGTAGAATATATGAGTCTAGTGACATACCATCTGACTTTCGGAAAAGCATCATCCACACAATTCCGAAGACGGCAAGATCTGACAAGTGCGAGAATTATCGCACAATCAGCTTAACAGCTCATGCATCGAAGCTGCTTACAAGAATAATATACAGAAGAATGGAAAAGAAAATTGAGAATGGGCTAGGTGACGATCAGTTTGGCTTTAGGAAAAGTAAAGGGACGAGAGAGGCAATTCTGACGTTACGGCTAATAATGGAAGCAAGGCTAAAGAGAAATCAAGACACTTTCATAGGATTTGTCGACCTGGAAAAAGCGTTCGACGATATAAAATGGTGCAAGCTGTTCGAGATTCTGAAAAAAGTAGGGGTAAGCTATAGGGAGAGACGGGACATATACAATATGTACAACAACCATGAGGGAATAATAAGAGTGGACGATCAGGAACGAAGTGCTCGTATTAAGAAGGGTGTAAGACAAGGCTGTAGCCTTTCGCCCCTACTCTTCAATCTGTACATCGAGGAAGCAATGATGGATATAAAAGAAAGGTTCAGGAGTGGAATTAAAATACAAGGTGAAAGGATATCAATGATACGATTCGCTGATGACATTGCTATTCTGAGTGAAAGAGAAGAAGAATTAAATGATCTGCTGAACGGAATGAACAGTCTAATGAGTACACAGTATGGTTTGAGAGTAAATCGGAGAAAGACGAAGGTAAAGAGAAGAAGTAGAAATGAGAACAGCGAGAAACTTAACATCAGGATTGATGGTCACGAAGTCAATGAAGTTAAGGAATTCTGCTACCTAGGCAGTAAAATAACCAATGACGGACGCAGCAAGGAGGACATCAAAAGCAGACTCGCTATGGCAAAAAAGGCATTTCTGGCCAAGAGAAGTCTACTAATATCAAATACCGGCCTTAATTCGAGGAAGAAATTTCTGAGGATGTACGTCTGGAGTACAGCATTGTATGGTAGTGAAACATGGACTGTGGGAAAACCGGGCCGGCCGCGGTGGCCGTGCGGTTCTAGGCACGTCAGTCCGGAACCGCGTGACTGCTACGGTCGCAGGTTCGAATCCTGCCTCGGGCACGGATGTGTGTGATGTCCTTAGGTTAGTTAGGTTCTAGGGGACTGATGACCTCAGATGTTGAGTCCCATAGTGCTCAGAGCCATTTTTTTGGGAAAACCGGAACAGAAGAGAATCGAAGCATTTGAGATGTGGTGCTATAGACGAATGTTGAAAATTAGGTGGACTGATAAGGTAAGGAATGAGGAGTTTCTACGCAGAATCGGAGAGGAAAGGAATATGTGGAAAACACTGATAAGGAGAAGGGACAGGATGATAGGACATCTGCTAAGACATGAGGGAATGACTTCCATGGTACTAGAGGGAGCTGTAGAGGGCAAAAACTGTAGAGGAAGACAGAGACTGGAATACGCCAAGCAAATAATTGAGGACGTAGGTTGCAAGTGCTACTCTGAGATGAAGAGGTTAGCACAGGAAAGGAATTCGTGGCGGGCCGCATGAAACCAGTCAGTAGACTGATGACCAAAAAAAAACGGACCCGAATGGTCTGGGCTTGCTATCCTTATGGAAACTGTATAAAACGGAAGGATCGATGACTATTGATCAACGAGTCCGTTAGCAGACACACCGATATTTCGCAAAACGATGTCCCGCAACCGATTCAGACAAATATTATCATTTTTACATTTTTCCGACAGCAACAGTAAACCGGATAATGCCGAAAGGCTTGTCGAAGTCAATTAGTAATTGATTATTTTTCCAAAAAGTTTAAAAAAACGTTTAATCTAAGTCAAAACATCTCAGCTAATGAAGGAATGATACCGTGGCGTGGACGGTTAAATAATAAAGTTTACAATCCGTCGAAAATTACGAAATATGGCATACTCATTCGGATGCTGTGTGAGTTCCTAAGGTACCAAACTGCTGAGGTCATCGGTCCCTAGACTTACACGCTACTTAAACTAACTTACGGTACGAACAACACACAGACCCATGCACGAGGGAGGACTCGAACCTACAGCGAGAGGGGCCGCGCAGTCCGTGACATGGCGCCTCAAACCGCACGGCCACTCCGCGCGGCAATACGGGATACATTTCCTCATTCAAAATATATTCCAGCGCTGGACAGCCTTTAGCAAAAACAATGATGGAACTACTGACACCTTCTGATGGAAAGTGGCATCACTTCTGCATGGATAATTATTATAACAGTGTAGAACATGCAGAGAAGTTACTTGAAAAGTAAATTCGAGTTTGTGGAACGATACGGCAAAATAGAGGATTCCAGAAAAATTAAATCGCGCAAAAGTCAATGCGTTTGAAGCTTGTCCTCAACGGAAAGGCGACAAGCTATTCGTATAAGCGCTGCCAGCGCCAATCGAATATATATGTACGAGACGTGCGGACGGCAAAGTGTTAACATTCTACGTGTTTATTCTTCATGTCTTCATATTTATTTCTTAACATAGTCGTCCCAGCGACAAACACGTTTCTCCAGAGGGAGACCAGTTTGTTGATACCGTCACTGTAGGATGTCAGACTTTGTTGACAGAGCCACAACTCACTCCTGCTTGCATCACTTCGTCACTATCGAAATGAAGTCCTCGAACGTTTCTTTAAGTTATGGAAAGAGATGGAACTTAGATGGGGTCAAGATGGAGGACCATTGACGAAAGTGAACCCGAGGAGTCTCAGTGCTGCAGATGACGCAGCGCTCGAGGGTGGTCCGGCACTGTCATGCTGAAAGTGAGAGTGCTCAGTGTGTGGCCGAGCTCTTCGCATTCGAAACTGGGTTGCAGCACGCTGTTTCAAACGCACCGACGTAGTTGCATGTTACACGTCGTATTGTTACACGCCACAGTTCGAAGCCCTCTTGCAGCAGAGGCTGCAAATACGAGATGCTACCCAAAATTTTCGGGACTGTTGAAAACCTAATGGTCACCATCACCCTCGAAGTAGTTCCCATCCACACGTAGACACCGGTCCCAGCGCTTCCGCCACTGGTCACACGTTTTCTGGAAGTCCTGTTCTTTGAGGGTGTTTATCACCGCCAGCGATGCTTCTTGAATCCTCTCTAGTGAGTCGAACCGACGGCCTTTCAACTCGAGTTTCAGTTTTGGGAATAGCGTGAAGTCGCAGGCTGCCAGATCTGGCGTTTTTTGCCAAAAAGGTCCTGGTGGGCAAGGACGTGTGACAAGGCGCGTTGTAGTGATGCAGCAGCCTGTTCCCTTGACCCCAAAGTTTGGGCCGTCGTCGCCGCACTTTTTCACGGAGCCGTCGCAAAACGTCACAGTAGTACCCGGAATTCACTGTTTGGGTGGGTGGGACGAATTCTTTGCGCACTTTGCTGTCTCGTTTTATTGGGTCTTGGAGAGCTCGGGCTTTTCCACGGGGACGATTGTTGCTTTGTCTCTGGGTCATAACCATAAATCCAGCTCTCGTCGCCGGTGATAACCTGTGACAAGAAGATTGGATCATCAGATGCGGTCTGATGAAGGTCCGTGCACACTTCAACACACTGTGCCTTCTGATCGGCAGTCAAGATCCTTGGCACAAATTTTGTGGCGACACGATGCACGCCCAATTCATCAGTCAACATTCGTTGACATGTCCCATAACCAATAGCCACTTCATCCGCAAGATCTTGAATGGTTCGACGTCGATCCGCACGAACCAATTCTTGAAGTTTGGCAACAACGTCTAGCGTTGTGCGGCTAACGGGCCTTCCAGTGTGAGCATCATCTTCGACGTCTGTATGGCACGCCCTTAACCGAGCGTGTCACTCAAACACACGCCTACGACTCGTGCTCTGTCCCCCAAACACTTGTTGAATCATTGCAAGGGTCTCCGTACTACTTTTCCCGAGATTCACACAGAATTTGATACACACGCTCTGTTCTGTTCGCGGGTCCATCGTAAAATCGCCACACACCAAACACAGAGTATTGCGGAAATCACTGTGGATACGCAACACGTCCTCCCAGCAGGAATGCCACTCCGCACACTGACTCATTAGATATGCAGCTCTTGCCACCTAGCAATGCAAAGATCTACTACTCCTACTTTCCAGATGGCAGCACCAGTCCCGAAAATTTTGGATTCCACCTTGTATGTAGACATTAAGAATAAAGTTGTAAAATGTGAATAATGTTTGTTTTATTTAAGAAGCTCTAAAAGTTTCAACATCTAAAATTCGGAGGCATTACTTTTCAACAAGCAGTCATACTGCCATTTTAACCATGTGAGGAGAATCATCCATCATGCAGTTTTGCCAATGATGAACTAGAGCTTGTACGTCGTGATCGTAAAAAACTGAACCTGTTGAACATAGCCACTATGTTATAGCTTTGGTGGCAGCAGCTGAATGAGTATAATGTTGGGCGCGTAGCCCATACTTCGCAGAAAGTAAGAGACTGAAATCTGAAGATATAAATAAGGACTGTACGGCAGATGTGAAGGGCAGTCAATCTAAATTTGGCAGTGAATTCCATGGTTGCAAAACTTTTCTGATCAGATACTGCAAATTCTGGCTTTTAGCCTAGTCATCGTCGTCCTATAGCGTTCTGAACTGGACTGCGGTTACAAGAATCGATGGACATATATGGGTCATCATTGTCAAAGAAGGTTATCATGACCTTACCGGAACTTGTTGGAACAGCAGTTCAAATGGTGTGAGACAGGGTTGAACTTGAACATTGCTATTCAGTCTTTACATTGAGCAAACAGTGAAACAAACTCGGAAGAACTTCAGAAAAGGAATAAAGTTCAAGGCAAAGAAATAAAAGCTTTGACGTTTACCGATGACACTGTAATTCTGTCAGAGACTACTGAGGACATGGAAAGTCGATTGAATGGGACATTTAGCGTATAGAATAAAGGTTATGGGATCAATGTCATCATTAGTACAGCAAGGGTAACTGAGAGTAGACAAATTAATTCTGTAGTGATGAGGGATTTAGACTGGGAAATGAACATTGCAAGTAGCAGATGAGTTTTGCTATCTGGTACAAAATAACTGACGATGACCAAGGTAGAGCTTGTCATGTTCCAGACCTCACGCCAGCCTGCGTGAGCTAAAACACGTGCATTTCGGCCTCCTCTAGTAAAACGGTGTTGGCTCTCCTGCCAACCACAACAGGTAGCTCGAACAACTAGTCAGAAGGTAATGAATCGAATCAAAGAAAAGGAAACATATGGCACCAATTGACTAGAGTACGTAGAGTAAGGGTTCGTCGAGGCAACGACGAATCCTTGTTTCAGTAATTCTTGAGGAAACAGCGAATAGTTACACTAACGAGCGAAACTTTATGACCACTGGTTAACAGCGTGTTGCTTCACTTTTGGTAAGCAGTACAGCGACGATTCTGTGTAGCATTGATTCTACAAGTTCTTGGTAGGTTTGCGGAGTTATCTGCCGCCGGATGTCTGCTCATTTCTCAGCAGTTCCCGTAAAATATGGGCCGCCGGATAGCGTCCCAGATGTACTCCATCGGATTACGATCAAATGAGTTTGTTGGTCAAGATATCAAACTGAGTTCACTATCAGGCTCCTCGAACCACTGTAGCACGATTACGACTTTGAGACACGTAGAGTTATCCTGCTGGAAAATGCTACTACGGTCGGTAAGGACATCAAGCTTGAAGGGAAACAGGTGGTTTGCAGTAATGTTCACGTAGTTCAAATCTGTTATCAAACCATCGATTACTATCTCTCACAGGTCACATCGAAGCCGTGGTGAAGATACAGCATAGCACAGCCCTCCACCAGTCTGCATCCGTTGCACACTATAGGTTTCGAACAACCGTTCGCCTGGATAACAGTGTATCCAGATATGGTGTAGCAAGAAACATGCTTCTGCTTGTCTTCTATAAGGAGCAATTAAATGAAGACTGAACATCAGCCACAACGAGACAATGGAACAGTTCCATTCAAATTTAATAACTGCACAAAAAATGGTTCAAATGGCTCTGAGCACTATGGGACTTAACATCTGAGGTCATCAGTCGCCTAGAACTTAGAACTAATTAAACCTAACTAACCTAAGGACATCACACACATCCATGCCCGAGGCAGGATTCGAACCTGCGACCGTAGCGGTCGCGCGGTTCCAGACTGCAGCGCGTAGAACCGCTCGTCCACACGGCCGGCAATCACCGCACACGTTAAGACAGTTATCCCACTGGGGGACGAGACGATGAATTTATGTTCCGTAGAATGTGGTCGGCCGCTGACTGGTCCACAACCACATCGCTCTTCCTCTTCCGAATGACACTGACGTCCACGCAGGCTTTTCTTGAGGTCGCGAAAGATATGAAAATCACATGGTGAAAGATCCGTGCTGTACGGAGGATCTTAGAGTATTTTCCAACCAAATCGCTGATGCGTAGCCTTCGTTCGATTGGCATTGTGTGGGCGGGTCTATCGTGCAACAGCATGATTCCGTTCGACATGATTCCTGGGCGTACTGACTTTGTGATCCGTCGCAGTTTCTGCAAAGTTTCTCCTTAGTGCTGCACATTGCTGTGGTTTACGCTCGAGAAACTCGGCAAGCAGAGGGACGCTGCAGCCGAAGAAGGTCATCATGACCTTACAGGAACGTGCGCGAATAGCTTTGGATCTATTTGGTGAGGGAGATGTTGGACATTTTTACTGTTGGTTTTGGCGTTTGCCCTCGGGCTGCCGGAATGCTGTCTGAGGGAATAATTCTGTTGCACGATAACACCCGCCCCCACATTGCCAATCGGAGGAAGGCTACGCATCAGCGATTCGGTTGGGGAACATAGCGATATCCTCCATACGACCTGCATCTTTCACCGTGTGATTTTCAGTTCTTTTATTACCTGACGAAAGAGATGCTTGGACGTTGGGTTCAGTCGAAGGATGAAGTCCATGAGTGCGTGCGGTTTTGGATTCGTCAGCAGCCGACCGCGTTCTGTGAGACAGGAATTGATCATTTCATCTCCCAGTGGTATAAACGTCTTAATGCACATGGTGATGACTTTTGAATGGAACCGTTCCATGGTCCTATTGCGGCGGGTCTTTGGTTTTCATTTGTCTGTCCCTTAGACATTGGGCTCGAACGAAATTTTCTCAAACTCTGGTCATACACCAGCGTTGAATGTTGGTGTCAGATCTGCCAGATCACCGCCTATCCAGATTTACGAAGCGAGCAAGCCTCCAGTCTGCACGTCCTTGGATGAGGTGTGGACGTCCAACCCCTTGTCCGCCTACTCGTGGTTTCACCGTCCTTCAACCACTATCCATAGACGCTCACGAGAGTACCACCCAAATAGTGGACTAGTCCTCCGGTTTCGAGATTCTCCTTCCCAGGCGCCGGGCCGACCCCATCCATCATTTGACACAGTCGCTTCTGAAGTTTTATCTCTGTATCATTTCTAAAATGATTTCTCATTAATCTCTTAATCTCAGCTCCATTTATACAGGGTGACTCAGTGACGATGTTACAGACATTCATTAATGATGGAGGGTTGGAAGATGCATCAGTTGGAGTTAAGGAACTCTGGTCCTGAAACGACCGAAAGTTATAAGCAAAGATCGTTCTGATACCTCTGACAGTGTAGTACCGGGTTATTCAAAGGAAGGAACAGATTTCAAGCATGTATTGCTTCCACACTACGAAAGATAGAAATATAATTCCAACGTTCCTGGAAAGAGAAAAATTCAAATTTTTGTGCATTGAATGAGAACACCATAGTTCCTTGACAAATATCAAAACGGTGGCTCATTACCTGCCACACGCGAAGCAGCTGGTCTCTCGTTGTCGAATTCACAGCTTCAAAAATGCGATGTCGCAGACTTCCAAGAGTGTTAGGCATAGGAGGGGATAAAAGCACGGTCTTTCACGTAACCACACAGACAAAAGTCAGAAGGTATGATGTTCGGAGACATGGGAGGCCATTGGCTATGAAGTTCATCTACTGCTCCTCCTTAGAGAATTTCACCAGCACGTTGGATTGGAACAGGAGGAGCAGGAGATGAATTTCATCGCTGGTGGCCTACGAGGTCTCCAGACCTCACACCTTATGACTTTTATCTGTGGGGTTACGTAAAAGACCGTGTTTTTATCCCTTCCTATGGTTAACAGTCTTGAAAGTCTGCAACATCGCACTTTTGAAGCTGAGAATTCGACAACGAGACACCAGCTGCTCCGTGTGTGGCAGGAAATGAGCAATCGTTTTGACATTTTTGTAGCTTGTAAGCAATGAATGTTTCATATGTGTTCCTTCTTTTTGTATCGTCCGCAGCTCTTAGTCTAGTGGCTAGCATTGCCGCCTCCGGATCACGGGGTCCTGGGTTCGATTCCCTGCCGGATTGGGGATTTTCTCTGCCCGAGGACTTGATGTTTGTGCTGTCTTCATCATTTCATCATCATTCGTGAAGGTGGCGAGATTGGACTGTGTAAAGATTGGGACCTTGTACGGGCGCTTATAACCGCGCAGTTGAGCGCCCACAAAAAAGAAACATCATTATCACCTTTTTGTATAGCCCTGTACATGCACCATTACCGGTTTTGCTAAGATCACAGTGTAGGCAACTTTTAGAGGTAGTATTCTTGACCAAAACAAGAAGAAAATATTCAGTAAACTTGGGCTCTGAAATGCATACTTTAATAGCTATGAGCACTTTTTTATCTTCGCTACCGTGAAATACATCGCTCCTAGTGAATAAGAGCTCGTAGCTTCTAAGATATGCAATTTAGAGCGCCTATTTACAGGTCATTTTGGTCCACACTACATTCTTCCAAAATATGGAAAGCAAAGAAAGTACATTATAGAAGATGAATAAAAGCTCATAGTTTATAAGGCATGCCTTTTAAATTCCATGTCCACTGATATGTTCTCTTGTTTTGGTCCATACTGGATACTTGGAAAGTTGCCTACTCTGCTATCTTAGCAACAACAATACCGCTAGAGGTGTTCCATCATTGCCGAGTCAACCTATACTACACACCTTACGCGTCATGGGATAGCAACGCTATCTCGTGTTCGGCAGTGGTCATTATGTTTAGCTTCATTAGCGTGTTTTGATACTGGAAGGAACAGTGGGGAATGGGGGTAAAAACTGCCTTGAATCACGAAGGCTTTAATACAGAAATGGGTTTATAATGGACGGTCGATGTAGTATTTACGGTAAACTTTTGCAGCGTAGACCAGCGTGGTGACTGGTATCAAAACAGTCTTCGGACTGATGAGCACACAACAACAACAACATCATCATCATCATCATCATCATCATCTATCAATACTATACTGGTCTTGCGAATGTCGCCGGCCGCGGTGGCCTAGCGGTTCTAGGCGTCTCAATCCGGAACCGCGCGACTGCTACGGTCGCAGTTTCGAATCCTGCCTCGGGCATGGATGTGTGTGATGTCCTTAGGCTAGTTAGGTTTAAGTAGTTCTAAGTTCTAGGGGACTGATAATCTCAGATGTCCAGTCCCATAGTGGTCAGAGCCATTTTTTTCTTGCGAATGTCGATAATGTTGCTTGCTTGTTAAATGTAGGAAAAAGGATCAACAATAGAACTATTTGAGACAACAGCATTGTAACAATTATACTAAGAAGTATATCATTCAACTTTCCCCGAGACATTTGAGCCTAATTTTTATCCCGATAGGGATGAAAGCTGAAGAAATGAATTAAAATGTGTTCAACGGGCGGGCCTCGAACCCGGCTGTCCTTGCTTACTAGGCAGAAGTGCTGACCATTACACCACCGTAGTCCTATGGTTAACATTTCTGCACGGACTGCAGACTCGGGTTCGAGTTCCGGCCATGGCACAAATTTTTAATTCACTTCTTCAGCTTTCATCCTTACACTAACAAGGTTAATAATTTCATAAATTAATCACACACTTGGAGGTTCTGACTGGACAGAGGGTCGTGATTTCGAATACTAGGACGGAGATAGAACTTACAAGATAGCTAGTTGTCCTGGGTAGACAACCACGTAACGAAAGCTTAATCTGAGAGTTTCGTAGTGGCACCGTGTGCAAGCAATGCAAGCATGCGCATTAGAATTGAGTGACACGTCGAGGGTTGAACTAGCTAAACTGAAAATTATTCTACTGTGGCCAGTGGAAAGCAGTAAGCTTGAAGAGCGTGAATCAATACATAAACATTAGAATCCTCGGCACTAAAGCTCAGTACATGGAACAAATATTAGAAATAAGAAAAAAAACTTCATTATGACTCACTTCGGCGCAGAAACCTGCTCATTCTTCAGGAACACACATTTTCAAGCAAACAAGAAAAATCGGCTGTTAATAAGGTATAGTTTAAGAGGAGACTAAAGTATTTACTGGTGGCTACCTCCGTTTACGAATTCCATTGAAGAATATCTCTGCAAACTCAAGTTATTTATTGTATTTCATAGCATGAAAGTTATGTAATACCCGACCTTGACTCAGCTTCGTGCAGTAATTCGCTCTGTTAACAGAGCATCGTTTTTGTGTCTGAGATGCCTGGCTATAATAGCCCAGCAATTACCATATGTACTTAAGTCCGCATGTAATTAAATGTTTGTGGTAAACATGTAACGCCTCTCACAGAGTTCTAATTAGGAATGCATTAATGAATGAAACCGTGTTAAGCAAATGGACTGACCGCGAGCTTGTTACGTGGGATTACCGGTTGGTGGCGGCGGCAATGGTAGTGTCGAGCATACAAATTATAGTCAGACTGAATAACCACTAAGAGGTTAGCAGACGTTGGCAATAAAATACGTATAACAGTAAGCAAAGATACTCGTACGAGCATTACGATATTAGTGTATCTGAGTAATTGAAAAGATAAGTGTTATGTAGTGCCTTTCAGCATTCATTACTGTGCAGCCGAACACAAACTGTGTGACGTATTGGCTTTTGTCTCCAGATCTTCGGCCGACTTTCGTCGAATAACTTTCCTGACTTTTTTTTTTCAGCACGAGTGTCTGACATTGCCAAAGATTCGCCCTTCATTGCTGGTGGCGGGAGGTGAATCTTTGACAATGCCACCCTTTCGTTCTGCCGGAACGTCGGAAAAGTCATTCAACAAACGCCCTCCGAAGATCCGTTGACAAAAGCCAACAGGCAATACGCCAGCAAGTGGCCACGAGAATCTCACCAATTTTATACAGAAATCTGTGCCTAAAGCTTTGTTTATTAATGCCCAGGAAATTCTGCATTAGGGCATACACCGAGTTTGAGTAATAATACACGTGATGCTGATTGGTCTAAAAATCCGTTACTTGAATAGTGATCTCGTTAGTTTACTGTTTGAGCCAATGGGACTGTGACTGTTAGTCAGGCAACATAAAAATATTGCAGCTTTGACGTAATGAAAGTAGATCCGAGAACCATAATTCGAAGAGAGACCGACACATTATCGTAATATGCCAACGGATGTTTGTTAAATTGCTCGTTTCTTCACAGTTCAATAAATAACCACTCAAGTGAACAATAAAATGATGCCTGTTTCAAAAATATACTGCCATTGTTTTACTCGGTTTGTAGCAACTGCAAAGGTCGAGTTCTCTGTTACGCCAGATGAATAATAACTGTGCACAGCATCATGACTGGGTAAGCATTCGATGTTACACATCTGCAAAGGATGCATTCGCTTAACCGTGATAATAATAATTATCTGAACTTCTTCGAGAGCAATGGGTTCATATTAACAAAACGTACATACTAAATAGGATCAAAATAAATTTTGTTATACTAATGGAAAACTCGCACGAGAGAGCCCAATACATCCGTAGTTACTGTTACGATCGCACAAGGCACTACAATTATGGACACTTCATATTTATTTCGCAAAAAAATTGTCGTTTTGACAATACATTTATAGGATTAAGCTGTTACATCAGAAGCTATTTAATAAATGTTTGAATAAAAAGCAATTTATATATTTTTATTTTTTTCTCTTCTTGAAGACCACCTTATTTATCGTCTATGGAAGGAATATTAGCATAAGCTGTTCTTTTTTTAGCTATGTGTTATGCATGTTTGGTTTTCTAACATGTTTCACACTCTCGAGTTTTCCAGCGTCGGTCTACGGAATTCACGGTGTACGTAATCCCTAATATAGTCTTTGTCTGGTCACAGTGACCACATTTGGGATTCTTCCGAGAAGCGTGCGAACTATATCGTGGTACAACTATGACGGATGTTCTGACCGTTTGACGCTCCATCGCATAAGGTTTCTGATCTGCTCACATACTTAACCGGTGAACAGTTACGTAGCAGTTACACCACATACGTCTTCCCATTCAGAAGAAGCTACGGAATCCACACACGCAGCGATCACTTCGGGTGTCACAAATCCTTAACACGGTATTACGATGAGCGTAATCCGATCACATGTCGCCTAACGAACACGTTTCGGGCTGGCTGGAATTCAGCTGTAGTGCGCATCTAAAACGAGGAATCTGGACTGTCAGTTGTAACAGACGAGGCAAGATGTACCTCGGCAGCACTTCGGACATTTCAATACTCCACGAACGCACGTAGTGCGATGTGGCATAGTGCCAAAGGTGATTTGACATCGTGTTAATTTCGTCATTAACCTGTACTTTTTCTTCCAATATATGATTGGCACTGTCTCGCATCGTACAGGATCATTTACGTTCATTCTACTCGTTGGCTTCCTCAAGTTTTTAACCACGGAATGGTGTTTCGTCACTGATCAGGGTTAAAACCAACTTACTTGTGGACGTTCTTGGAATGTGAAATAGATTTTATGTTGATTAATTTCTTATTGGCTATAACTGGCTATAACTGAGAAAGCAGTGAATCGGATACGTCAGGCAAGCGAACGTTACGGTAGGCAGACGCCACAGGTGGTCAGATATCGCAACTATCTTCCTCATTCTACGATAAATTATCCTATCCTCTAGTTAGCAGTATGTGCCCAGATTTAGAAGTTGCTAAAATCATTGGGGGAAGTGCCAACAAAACGACTATTCACGTTGGTGTGTAGAATATATGAGTCTGGCGACATACCATCTGACTTTCGGAAAAGCATCATCCACACAATTCCGAAGACGACAAGAGCTGACAAGTGCGAGAATTATCGCACAATCAGCTTAACAGCTCATGCTCCGAAGCTGCTTACAAGAATAATATGCAGAAGAATGGAAAAGAAACTAGAGAATGCGCTAGGTGACGATCAGTTTGGCTTTAGGAAAAGTAAAGGGACGAGAGAGGCAATTCTGACGTTACGGCTAATAATGGAAGCAAGGCTAAAGAAAAATCAAGACACTTTCATAGGATTTGTCGACCCGGAAAAAGCGTTCGACAATATAAAATGGTGCAAGCTGTTCGAGATTCTGAAAAAAGTAGGGGTAAGCTGTAGGGAGAGACGGGTCACTTACAATATGTACAGCAACCAAGAGGGAATAATAAGAGTGGACGATCAGGAACGAAGTGCTCGTATTAAGAAGGGTGTAATACAAGGCTGTAGCCTTTCGCCCCTACTCTTCAATCTGTACATCGAGGAAGCAATGATGGAAATAAAAGAAAGGTTCAGGAGTGGAATTAAAATACAAGGTGAAAGGATATCAATGATACGATTCGCTGATGACATTGCTATCCTGAGTGAAAGTGAAGAAGAATTAAATGATCTGCTGAACGGAATGAACAGTCTAATGAGTACACAGTATGGTTTGAGAGTAAAAGGGAGAAAGACGAAGGTAATGAGAGGTAGCAGAAATGAGAACAGCGAGAAACTTAACATCAGGATTGGTGGTCACGAAGTCAATGAAGTTAAGGAATTCTGCTACCTAGGCAGTAAAATAACCAATGACGGACGCAGCAAGGAGGACATCAAAAGCAGACTCGCTATGGCAAAAAAGGCATTTCTGGCCAAGAGAAGTCTACTAATATCAAATACCGGCCTTAATTTGAGGAAGAAATTTCTGAGGATGTACGTCTGGTGTACAGCATTGTATGGTAGTGAAATATGGACTGTGGGAAAACCGGGCCGGCCGCGGTGGCCGTACGGTTCTAGGCACGTCAGTCCGGAACCGCGTGACTGCTACGGTCGCAGGTTCGAATCCTGCCTCGGGCACGGATGTGTGTGATGTCCTTAGGTTAGCTAGGTTTAAGTAGTTCTAAGTTCTAAGGGACTGATGACCTCAGATGTTGAGTCCCATAGTGCTCAGAGCCATTTTTTTGGGAAAACCGGAACAGAAGAGAATCGAAGCATTTGAGATGTGGTGTTATAGGCGAATGTTGAAAATTAGGTGGACTGATAAGGTAAGGAATCAGGAGGTTCTACGCAGAATCGGAGAGGAAAGGAATATGTGGAAAACACTGATAAGGAGAAGGGACAGGATGACAGGACATCTGCTAAGACATGAGGGAATGACTTCCATAGCACTAGAGGGAGCTGTAGAGGGCAAAAACTGTAGAGGAAGACAGAGATTTGAATACGTGAAAGAAATAATTGAGGACGTAGGTTGCAAGTGCTACTCTGAGATGAAGAGGTTAGCACAGGAAAGGGATTCGTGGCGGGCCGCATCAAACCAGTCAGTAGACTGATGACAAAAAAAAAAAGGATGTATAAGGGACGACCAAAAAGTTTCCGTTGCTGCTTGTATACAACGTAGCGCGACTCCGTTGCGTGTATATTAACACAGGGGTAGAGGTAAGTTGTGTGGCATTCGTGTCTTTCCGACTCGATTGCTGAAACATGAGCTAGGGCGACATTATTACCAATGCTTCCAAAGGGCAAACATCGGTAGACATCCATTGCAGAATGAAGAATGTGCGTCGGGCACCATGTCCGTCGAAAACCATCGTTGTGGAATGGTGCTTCAAGGGGTAATGATGCTTCACGATGACGTACGTCTCCATATCGCAAACGTTGTAATGTAGAAGATACGCTAACTCAAGTGAGAGACTGTCGAGCACCCTCCCTATAATCCTGATCTCTCCACCATGCGATTATTATGCGTTCAGGCCGTTAAAAAGTACAGTGAAGGGCCAGATGACGATGTGCAGCAGGTAGTTACGGAGTTACTCATGCAGTAGGACGCGTTGTTTTACCAGTTATCTTCAAACAGATAGGTCGGTGGGATGATTGCCTCAATGCTCACGACGATTTTGCCCGATTGCCCTACCGATTCTGAACTGTGCAGCCTTAAAACGTCACCTTTTTGATCGCATCTTATACTTGTTGTACCGACTGCCCTAATGAGGTTTCGTTTGCAGTAGGTGGCTTTCCGTCATCCGTGAGAAATTTCTTCACCTTAGTAATGCTTTGGTGTCTGCTGATGTCACCGGCCATACGTGCTCATTCCAGACGCTGAACATGACGGGTCTCGGCCTCCGCGAATTACCCGAGGACGCCCTTGGGAACCTCACATCTCTCCGCACGCTGGACTTGCGGAATAACCACCTGGAGCGTCTGGATCCCGAGCTGTTCGACGACCTGGATGAGCTGAAGCAAGTCTACTTGTCAGGTAAGCAGAGCGTAGCTGCAGGCAAGCGCTACCGCGATGAAATTGAATTTATTCATGTAACATCGTCCTAGGGTCACACTCAAAGCCTTAAGCAATCCTTTGCTACAAATGAAATTTTAATGACGTAATAAAAACAACTGCATTATTATAATCTACAGACTTTGCACTACGTGTTGGTACATTGTGACAACATTAATGTCTATTACATTGCCGTAGAAATGTTGGAACACGTGAGGCAATACTGACCCTACGACTTATCTTGGAAAATAGATTAAGGAAAGGCAAACCTACGTTTCTAGCATTTGTAGACTTGGAGAAAGCTTTTGACAATGGAATACTCTCTTTCAAATTCTGAAGGTGGCAGGGGTAACATACAGGGAGCGAAACGCTATTTACTATTTGTACAGAAACCAGATGGCAGTTATAAGAATCGAGGGACATGAAAGGTAAGCAGTGGTTGGGAAGGGAGTGGACAGTGTCATGAAAGGAGGATATAAGATGAACATCAACAAAAGCAAGACGAAGATAATGGAATGTAGTCGAATTAAATCGGATGATGCTGCGGGAATTAGATTAGGAAATGAGACACTTAAAGTAGTAAATGAGTTTTGCTGTTTGGGGAGCAAAATAACTGATGATGGTCGAAGTAGAAAGGATATAAAATGTAGACTGGCAATGGCAAGGAAAGCGTTTCTGAAAAAGAGAAATTTGTTAACATCGAGTATAGATTTAAGTGTCAGGAAAACGTTTCTGAAAGTATGGAATGTAGCCACGTATGGAAGTGAAAAGTGGACAGTTAATAGTTTAGACAAAAAGAGAATAGAAGCTTTCGAAATGTGGTGCTACAGAAGGATGCTGAAGATTAGATGGGTAGATCACATACTAATGAGGAGGTATTGAATAGAATTAGGGAGAAGAGAAATTTGTGGCATAACTTGACTAGAAGAAGGGATCGGTTGGTAGGACATGTTCTGAGGCATCAAGGGATCACCAATTTAGTACTGGAGGGCAGCACGGAGGGTAAAAATCGTAGAGGGAGACATAGAGGTGAATACACTAAACAAATTCAGAAGGATGTAGGCTGCAGTAGGTACTGGGAGATGAAGAAGCTTGCACAGGATAGAGTAGCATGGAGAGATGCATCAAACCAGTCTCAGAACTGAAGACCAGAATAACAACATTGTCGCTGGCTACATTTACAAAATGGCCCACATCAATATTTCCTATCTGTAGTGTGTTGTCATTGAATCCATGATTTAAAATAAAAAATTGGATCCTGGAATTCATTTCAGAGTTCATCATCCCCATTGAGAGTTGTTAATGGTCACCAGCAGTGTTAAGAGATGGGTGATGCGAGGGTTGCCGTCGACTTTCTTGGAAGTGGGACCGAAATCCGTCTGTTGGAACCTCGCTCTGAAGTCAATCTTCGCTCGTACTAATCAGTAACTCGCGGAATAAGTAACGAAAGAATGTATTCCTCACAGTCCACGTATTTATTACTCGGGTAATGACACTTTGCTAAGCAAAATCTGATTAATAACAACCCGCTTCTTCTGTGTCTGACATCATCTCAGAGAAGCTCCTCAGTCTAGGGGAGCCCAGTACCACGGAACTACCCTCAGGAGACCGCCATAGCGCGGCTGACGCCGCTACAGACCCAGACACAAGTAATTGTGATGACGTACGCAAGTCGGGTGACATTCTCGCGTCACCGCACTATATCTCTGGAGCACCTCGAATATGACACCACAATCTAAATGCGGAATAATATAAAATACCTAACTAATCCATTTTGAGGAATCCTACGTGTCACTGAGTACGATTACTCGGTTATTTAAAACGTGAAAGGTAAAGACGTACTACCTATCCGTTTTGAAATTATAAAACAATTCCGTACTCTTATAGTGAACGCTTAGGTGGTGGAAAAATGAGCATCCAAAGTGAATCTTGTAATGTTCACCCTCTACCTGCCTCCATTGTAGCCTACAAGGGAAGAGTTCAGTTCACTAGAGAAGACAGGCGTGTCACTGTGTATGATACCGCAATAAAATTGCAGTAGGACTTAGTGCAGAGCAGGGAACGGTTCAGATACTGGATTGGAGTATCTTGTAAACGGAAAATGGATAATTATATGTTAACAAGATCCTACTTTCTTCGGTGTATAAAAGTTACTTCAGAGTATTGAGAATAGTTGTTGAAAAGTATGGAGATATGCAATTATGTCTGAAATAAATATTTCAGATAGCAGAGTTAAATCTTAATTAACAGAAGGGACAACAGAACATAGAACGAGATAACATCTCTATTGATTTGTCAGGAAAAGTTGTAAACGATCCTGCAAAGTTAGTAGGAATTTTTAATAAAATGTGGTAGAGACAATAGGGTCAAGCAGTTCAAAAGAAAAATCACAGCAGTACATTCAGAAAGGAGAATAGTCACCTGATTTTCTTATCCCTTCCCCGTCTGAAAGAAAGAAAATAATAAACTCTCTTAAAAATAAAAGTTCATAAGGAGTTGATGCTATTTACATTAAAATTCTGAAAGATTGTTGACACATAACAAGTACCTTACTCTCTGAAATATGTAGTGCCTCACTAAACCGGGGCACTCTTGCAGCGAGTTCAAAATAAACAGTTACTTGTAGTTAGTTTTTGTGATAGCAGTATTGTTAGAGAGCGACCGGATGCCTTTCCTGACGCCGCACCCCTCCACCTCTCACCGGGACGGTATTCGCGTATCCTGTGTACATCTACATCGATACCATGCAAATCACATTCAAGTGCCTGACAGAGAGTTCGTCGAACCACCTTCACAATTCTCTATTATTCCAATCTCGTATAGAGCGCGGAAAGAATGAACACCTATATCTTTCCGTACGAGATCTGATTGCCCTTATTTTATTGTGGTGATCGTTCCTCCCTACGTAGGTCGGTGTCAACAAAATATTTTAGCATTCGAAGGAGAAAGTTGGTGATTGGAATTTCGTGAGAAGATTCCGACGCAACGAAAACCGGCTTTCTTTTAATGATTTCCAGTCCAAATCCTGTATCATTTCTGTGACACTCTCTCCCATATTTCGCGATAATGCAAAACGTGCTGCCTTTCTTTGAACTTTTTCGATGTACTCCGTCATTCCTATCTGGTAAGGACCCCACACCGCGCAGCAGTATTCTAAAAGAGAACGAACAAGCGTAGTGTAGCCAGTCCCCTTAATAGGTCTTTAACGTTTTCTAAGTGTCCTGCCAATAAAACGCAGTCTTTGGTTAGCCTTCTCCACAACATTTTCTGTGTGTTCCTTCCAATTTAAGACGTTCGTCTGCGTCTAGTGTCTGGTGTTATCCCGAGTGAAAGTGTGAGAAAGTTTTCGAAGTGTACGAATCGTGTAACTGAGGTAGGGCGTCGGTACTAGAACGCTGTTCACCTAGTCGGATATAGTAAACTGCCTAAAAGACATACAGCTTGGCTGGCATACCGGACCTCGTCGTTAACTCGGCATGCGGATTCGATCCGTGGCCGGCATGCCACACTGAATCCCTGCAGCGGCGTGCTAACGCTCTCACGTATCCAGACGGGTCTAAAGTAGTGCTTCATACTCATTTAAACCAGCAGCCTGGTGGAAACAATGATGTTCCTTACATTTATCTAAGCGTTGGTGCCCCCCATATGTAGTCAAATATGGAAAGAACAAAGAAACAGAAGCAAGTAAGCTTGACCACCAAAACTGGAAACAAGGTCGCTGATTTGTCAGTAAATAGGCTTTATCGAGCGAAAGAACTGACACTAAATATCCAGGAAACTCTTTCCTTCCATATGTACTGAACGGAAGCATCGCAGCGTGAAAGAAAGTAGGGCATACAAATAGTATGGGTTCCATGAGCAGTTTTACTGAAATGGGGTAGGGTATGCGATCTCTGGACGTACTGCTTTACCCCCAATGTGGAAGCTGTAGCATAAGTTACGTGCAGCAGCTGCCAGATCGTATGTTCGTATGGCGTATATAGTCCGTGCGCGATTTGTTTCGAGCGCTTTCGGAGCTCTGGCGGCGAAATACGTTCACACGTTTCGCTGTCGCCTCAGTTGTCAGGCAGGCAATGTTACCCCACGGTCTGTAAGTCTGCGAGGCGTCCGCGACTGCATAAAGCGGCAGCTTTACGAGCTGCCCAAACTTACGGCCGACACCGGCTAAGAGATATATTCGCACCGAGCCTGTGGCCTCTCTGAAATACACGACAGCGGTCCAGGAATTTGCGTTACAAACACAACGTCCCTGCCCACCGTAGCTGCGGTACATGACGCCGGGAAGATTTCGCTGGTATACACACCACTTCTCCACTACATGCAATTCATTGAAAGAACCACTGTGACGCAGGTGAGGATTCTGAGGTAACACTACACTGTCACATCGTGATGAGCACTTAAACAGTCGGAGGCACTGTTTTGGTGCAAATGTAGTAAATCAACCTCTTCATTTAAAAATTCACATCCTCTTGATTGTAAGAACATTGTGTAAGTGTTCTGTACAAGTTTTTAGATATTGGACGACAAGGACCAGTTAACTATAATCTAAATGATAGCGCCACAAGAAGGATAGGCATTTCAGATGAACGGAGCAGGGCTAGATGACAACTACTTTGAGGCATTCGAGTGTTTATGTTAAATATTTTTTATTGTCGTTATTGCCTGGTGATGACATTATACCCCCAAACATGTTGCAAGATTAAATGATTTAAGCAAGTTGATAACAAATTGTGATTGCTAACGATACCTGTTAGTAAATTTTAATAAACAGTAGCAACTGAACAATGGCCAAAATGGCATGATTTTTTTCAGTGACATTTTCTGAATACTTTGATGCAATGGACCGTTGTCTCCGGTGACTCGCCACAGAGTAATAATTATCATTTACTCTGTTTGTTATCCTAGTTACCTCTTCTCTGAAAATGCTTTCATAATTCTGAAAAAAATCTTGTAATATGCAGTCTCCAAAATATACAACACAGCCATCAGTCAGTTATCAAAGTACTTCGATGTGGTTGCCGTCGCTGACGAAACAGTTTAGCAGGGCGTCGTTGTGTCACTTTTCAATTACATACAGTGAGCGTATACATCAGGTTTATGTCGGCCAAATATTCGTAAGCGAACCTCTGCATGTCGTTGTGTACCACCGTTAACGTATAACTGATACTGACTGAACAACAAGCCAGGGACTTAACGGACCAGTACTGAAGGCTGTCTTGGGGGTAAAGAGTAAAGTGGGAGCCACTGTTACAACACCAAGTATCACTAGTGAATGAAACAAGTTCGCTTTCAAACAAGACACACAGCACGTATCCCCTGCATTTTCACTGTTGTGCAGATCTTTTCAGTGCAACATAGATACAAAGCTAAACGAAACGCACTGTAACGAGCAACCGGAAACTGCAAGCGTCTGATACCAAATCACTCAGGAAATATCACTGAAAAACCTCAGAAATTTAGTAATTGATTCTGGGCAGGTTTACTGACATCTCTGAACAGTCAAAGGGACTGCGTCTGTGATACAATATCCACAGTCAACGTGTATCTTCAGAAGTTCTGGGAACGAGAGTGATGGAAATTTATTTTCTTTTTATTTTTTTTACGCTACTGGCCATTAAAATTGCTACACCAAGAAGAAATGCAGATGATAAACGGGTATTCATTGAACAAATATATTATACTAGAACTGACATGTGATTACATTTTCACGCAATTTGGGTGCATAGATCCTGAGAAATCAGTACCCAAAACAACCACCTCTGGCCGTAATAACGGCCTCGATACGCCTGGGCAGTGAGTCAAAGAGAGCTTGGATGGCGTGCACAGGTACAGCTGCCCATGCAGTTCAACGCGATACCACAGTTCATCAAGAATAGTGACTGGCGTATTGTGACAAGCCAGTTGCTCGGCCACCATTGGCCAGACGTTTTCAATTGGTGAGAGATCTGGAGAATGTGCTGGCCAGGACAGCAGTCGAACATTTTCTGTATCCAGAAAGGCCCGTACAGGACCTGCAACATGCGGTCGTGCATTATCCTGCTGAAATGTAGGGTTTCGCAGGGATCGAATGAAGGGTAGAGCCACGAGTTGTAACACATCTGAAATGAAACGTCCACTGATTAAAACTTCCGGGCTAAGAGGCCGTGGTCCAATAGTAGAAATACTTCTCCCTGACGTTTCGTTGCCCGCAGCTGGCAACGAAACGTCAGGGAGAAGTATTTCTACTATAGGACCACGGCCTCTTAGCCCGGAAGTTTTAATTACTGAACACGCCGCCCGTGAAAGCCTACACGCTATGAGTAACGTCCGCTGTTCAAAGTGCCGTCAGTGCGAACGAGAGGTGACCGAGACGCGTAACCAATGGCACCCCATGCCATCACGCCGGGTGATACGCCTGTATGGCGATGGCGAATACACGCTTCCAATGTGCGTTCACCGCGATGTCGCCAAACACGGATGTTACCATCATGATGCTGTAAACAGGACCTGGGTTCATCTGAAAAACTGACGTTTTGCCATTCGTGCACCCAGGTTCGTCGTTGAGTAACCATCGTAGGCGCTCCTGTCTGTGATGCAGCGTCAAGGGTAACTGCAGCCATGGTCTCCGAGCTGATAGTCCATGCTGCTGCAAACGTCGTCGAACTGTTCGTGCAGATTGTGGTTGTCTTGCAAACGTCCTCATCTGTTGATTCAGGTATCGAGACGTGGCTGCACGATCCATTACAGCGATGCGGATAAGATGCCTGTCATCTCGGTGCTAGTGATTCGAGGCCGTTGGGATCCAGCACGGCGTTCCGTACTATCCTCCTGAACCCACCGATTCCATGCTCCGCTAACAGTCATTGAATCTCGACTAACGAGAGCAGCAATGTCGCGAGACGATAAACCGCAATCGCGATAGGCTACAATCCGACCTTTCTCAAAGTCGGAAATGTGATGCTACGCATTTCTCCTCCTTACACGAGGCATCACAACAACGTTTCACCAGGCAACGCCGGCCAACTGCTGTTTGTGTATGAGAAATCGGTTGGAAACTTTCTTCGTGTCCGCACGTTGTAGGTGTCGCCACAGGCGCCAACCTTGTGTGAATTCTCTGAAAAGCTAATCATTTGCATATCATAGCATCCTCTTCCTGTCGGTTAAATTTCGTGTCTGTAGTAGATCATCTTCGTGGTATAGCAATTTTAATGGCCAGTATAATCAAATGAAACGTTATGGTTCCAGAGATGTTTTCTAGGCTCAAACATCTATGATATATGCTGACTGAAGCGTTGAAGCATATGGCTAGCATATCTACCTAGTCAGCAGGAGATTTGGGTTCGAATCCCAGCCTTGGTACAAATTTTCATTCATCCCTTGTACGCCAGGAATAAAATCAGACACGAAATTTTTTGAGCAGATAGTGTATGTGCTTTCCCCCGTTAATTTAATTTTGCCGTTGTCGCCTGAAAGAAGTTTATTTTATCTTTTCAGCTTTCATCATCGCCCACACCATGAATGAATTCAGGCTCGACTAATTTTTACCTCTGTAGGCTTGTGACAGCTGGAGCATTGGTGCATTAAGTTCTTTGAACCAAGTGCATTAATACTTGTGAAGCGATCTTTTGCCGTTGTGCTTCCGATCATAAGTGGGATGGTACACTGCGCAGCTATTTCAGTCGGTTTCTAGAGATCGTTGTGATCCACCGCAGCCCGTATGCGGAGCTGCACGCATCTGTACACTTAGAAGTACAGTGCAGAAAAGTTGACTCACGTAGCTCGTTTTGTTACTTTCAAACGCTAATATTGCAGTCTCATTGTCATTGTCAGTTTGTAAGTCTGATAAATGAGACAGTCAGACATTACGTGAATACTGAATTGGTAAGGTTCAGTGCTAAAGAGTGTAGAGCAGGGAAGACCCACGTTTCTCGGCGTACCTTGGGCCTAAGGACTGATAAACACATGCCTGTAATAATGTTAAACTGACGTAGTCGCACCACACACTCTTGTAGATGTTCCTTTTTTGTTGATACTTAATTCTTTGGTCTAGAGGTAGTGTCTTTGATTAGTAATCAAAATGTCCTCAGACCTAGATTCGAAACCTGCCACCGTTTAAATTTTGATTAATAATCAGCATTGGTGACCGAAGACTTCCGGCATAAGAAGTCACCCTCATTTTGCCAACAGCCTTGTCTAAGAGGGCGGAAGAGTGGACGAGTGCACAGAGGTTAAGAGCACTCTCTTGTCCCTGGAATGGGAAACTGTCCCTAAAGGCGGAAGAATCAGCAATGATCAACGGCATCTGGATGCAGAAGGCAATGGAAACCACTGCATTAAAGACACATAACGTGTATCCACAGTACATGTGGCCTGTAATTGAGAAAGTGTTTGATGTCCTCCCCATTTGGTAAAAGATTCCGGAATAGTCCCCCATTCGGATCTACGGAAGAGGACTGCCAAACGGGAGGCGACCATGGAAAAAAGACTGAATAATCAACAAAAGGGTAACGTTCTACAAGTCAGGGCGTGAAATGACAGAAGCTTCAACTTAGTATGGAAGCTAGAAAATCTGAAAACGGAAATGCAAAGGCTCAATCTAGATATAGTAGAGATCAGTGAAGTTAAATGGAAAGAAGACAAGGATTTCTGGTCAGGTGAGCATAGGGTAATACAACAGCAGGAGAAAATGGTATATCGGGAGTACGATCTGTTATGAATAGAAAGGTAGGACAGAGAGTGTGTTACACTGATCAGTTCAATGATAGGGTTTTTCCTTGTAAATAGTAGATTTCAGCTATCATTCGTCCTTTTTAAATTTTATTGGCAGATCTAGGTTTCAGCTAGAAACTAGCCATTCTCAATGCACTATCATTTTTGATCAATGCCTGTTGGTCGGGCTTCATCCACAGTTCACTGAATACTCAATGAAGCAATGTCAACACGCTACAATTCTGAGACCTCTGGCGGCAGACGGCTGCAGATATGTAGACATGAGGAATATGTAGAACGGTAATAACGTTTATTTTATTTAAAAATCTTTACGATATTTCACATAAAATCTTCGGTGGCATTACTTTTAACACGGCCTCGTACCCTGTATAAATTCGCGTTTCACCACTCAGTGTAGCTTTATTTCAAAATTTTGCGTTCCCAACGTTACATGAAGTCGTTTTCACGATAACCAGCAAGTAACTTACCTGCAGAATCCTTGGAATATATGCGTCCAATCCTTTCGGGCAAAGTGATCCACAATCCCGAGTGAAAAACCATAGTCCCCTAGAACTGCGGCAACACTGGGTCGTTTCCGCGGAATAGAAACCAAAATCGCGTCGCGTGATTTGAAGTGGTGGACGCCCTAAGCCCACTTTAAACGTGACGCGTCTTATCTGACCTAACAGATTTTTAATTATGCAGTGGTCCACACCAGACTATGAATGAAAAGCAGTGTCCGAGATCGGTCCATAAGCCGACAAGGTCGGCAGATACAGAGGTTGTGAAGAAACTTGATTGATGATACACTTATTTTTGCGGGACCTCCTCTGGTTCAACGTGGCTCATTATTCTCTCGACTGACGATGACCTGCTTCAGTTTCGCAGTGTGTCAGGGTTCGCTTACGCCACCCATTCTGCTGATCAGTTGACCTCATTCCGGTGCTCGTTTAGATGGAGCCAATTTGCATCGCAAATGTGCTATAATTTCTCGGTCGGGCGGAGACAATTACGGCGTAGATTTATAGCTGCGACCGCGGGTCAGTGCTCTCTCGCCAAGGAGTGCGCCTTATAACCGCCGTCTAGTGGGTGCTCACACTCTGGCAGTGGCGATACGTCCGAGTGTTCTCTCGAAGCGTGCAATGAACGTTTTATCAGCACATCGTGCACCATAGTCTGCACGAAATTACCGTAAAACGAGAAATCAGAATCCTTGAATTCTCTGGTATCAATCAGGAAAATATGTAACTAAAAGCTACTTGAGAGCTAAGTAACTACATGATGAAAACCCTTTACTTTTATTTGATGGGTCATTCTAGTTTCTAGTCCACTTCCTATGCATGCAACAGACGGATGTTTTGATGGCCCGAGTGCGTAATAGAACAATCTATATCTGTTCATGATGGTCAGTCTCGAAGACGACAGAATGACAGAAATTTCAATATCACGCTTTACAAGCAATTTTATTAGTGAAAATATTCTCAAAGACATTCGTGGGGCGTTTAGGCGTATAGGTGCATAAATAAACATCTGGAACGATTTAAGTATCTCTAGAACGAGTATATTAAATGCTTGAACCAAGATGGAATAAGAGAAATATTGAAGTTATGTAATAAAATATATGACAGTGGCGAATGGCCTGAGAACTTTCTGACAACAGTAATGATTCCATTACCGAAAAAACAAGGAAACAAGAAATGCAGTGAGCGCAGGACAATCAGCCTCATTTCACATGCAGCCAAATTAATAAGAGACTTAAAAAAGTAATAGAGGACAATTTTGACGAGGAGCAGTTTCGCTTTAGACGGAAGAAGGGCACCAGAGATGCAATAGGGCTCCTATGAATCTTGGGAGAAAGGTTTATTGAAAAAGGAAGAGGCCTATTTATGTGCTTCATCGGCCTAGAAAAGGCATTTCACAGTGTGGTATGGGACAAGCTGGCGACTATAATGAGGGAAAAGAGAGTGGACTGGAAAACCAGAAGACTTGTAAAATCATTATATCTTAATCAGAAAGCCTCAGTTAAAGTACATACTGGATAGGACTAGAAAAAGGAGTAAGACAAAGATGCTGTCTATCACCTACCCTTTTCAACCTCTACTTGGAAAATATGATTGACCATCGCTCATTATGTGACAAAGAAGTAGAAATTGGAGGAAGAAGTGTAGGGTGTTTGAGGTTTACTCATGACATGGTCCTTCTAGCCACAGGGGGAAAAGAAATACAGAATTTGGTAGACACACCACTGAAGCTAACGGAAAAAATTATGGAATGAAAATTAACACAAAGAAAACAAAAGTATTGGCACTAGGAGGAAATAAAGAAATAAAAATTGTGATGAAAGGAGAAATATTATAACAGGGGGAAAAGAATTACAGAATTTGGTAGAGACACCACTGAAGCTAACGGAAAAAATTATGGAATGAAAATTAACCCAAAGAAAGCAAAAGTATTGGCACTAGGAGGAAATAAAGAAATAAAAATTGTGATGAAAGGAGAAATATTATAACAGGGGCAAAATTTTAAGTATCTTGGAATCAGGATAGACACCGACTGGAAATGAACCACAGAAATTAAAACAAGGATAGAAATGGCAAAAGAGAATTTTCTGGAGCGGTCTGGACAGAAAACTCAGGAAGAGACTCATAAAATGTCTTGTATGGAGTGTTCTTCTGTATGGCGCTGAAACATGGACTTTGAGGAAGAAAGACTGAGAAAAGCTGGAGACTTTTGAGATGTGGACATGGCGGAGGATGGAAAGAATAAGTTGAATGGACAGAGTAAAAATTAAGAGGTACTGAGTAGAGTGGGAGAGAAAAGGCAGTTACTAGATGTAACAAAAAAAAGAAAAAGAATTTGGATTGGGCTTATATTAAGAAAGAATGACGGACTCATAAAAACAGTTTTAGAAGGTTATGTAGAAGAGAAAAGGAAGCGAGAAAGGAAGAGATTCCAGACACTGGATGACGTGATGGATGGTACAACATTCAGCAGCCTTAAGAAGGAAGCAATGGATCGCAGAAAATGGAGAGACAAAGGACCTGCTAATATAGCAGAAAATTGATGATGATGAGAACGAATAATTGTGATTTTTGTGTACGCTGTGAATTGGGATTAAGAGGAAATCTCGAAATTTTAAGTTTTTCTAATGTTTTCGTTCTGAATGACAACAAAATATTTTACTACACTGACAGTAGAGCATAACTTAAATATAGGCAAAATTCCACATTTAATCATCCATGAAAGAAAATTCCTCTCCCTTGAATGATATTTCAGTAGTCAAACAAATGGAAAAATGTTATCCACAAATAAGCGAAAATACCCACTGTTAATCCATTGTGCGACTGGCAGATAATCACCGGAACATTTGAATATCTAGGAGTATGAAAGTGGATCGATTTAATGAGGAACCTTATTTTTCCTTAAGGGATTGGCGTGTTAATCGAGATATGGCAATATTAGTGGTAAAGGGCATCCAGATGCTTGCGATTTAATGTAGAATGATCATATTAAACTAGCTGTCGGATATGCCTGACTGGGAGTTACTGGAAGAATAGAAAAATCCTTCTTGTGTGGCGGGGTAAGGCGGTGCGGTGTCGTCAGTCCTCTGGTTTGTTGTGGTCCTCCCAATCAGGAATGCCCTGTTTGCCTGTCCTATTCTATCTTCTCGCTGCTTCGACCACCATGGATTATTTTACTTTCACAGTAACAGAATTCTTTACTTCTTCCACTTTGTGCTTCCCAATTTTCATTTTAAGTTTATCCCTAATCTCATTTCCATTACGCCTCATTGCTCTCAGCATATCTTATCATTGATATTCTTTCACCCTGAATTTTAATCCCAGTCTTGAACCCTTCTTCTATTTCCGTCAGTGCTTGTTCGCTGTATATATCGGGCAGTAGCGCCGAAAGAATACATCCCTGTCTTGCAGCCGTTTTAACAGAACACTTCGTTCTTGATTACTTTAAAAAAAAAGTTCAAATGTTTGTGAAATCCTAAGGGACCAAACTGCTGAGGTCATCGGTCCCTAGTCTTACACACTACTTAAACTAACTTAAACTAAATTATGCTAAGAACAACACACACACCCATCCCCGAGGGAGGACTCGAACCTCCTGCGGGAGGGGCCGCGTAGTCCGTGACATGGCGTCCCAAACCGCACGGCCACTCCGCGCGGCCATTCTTACTTTCCTGTCTTGTGTCTATGCCTATTTTGCACCCGTATCTCACTGCTTCACAACGTCTAACGCATTTTACAGGTAAACAAATTCGATGGGCGTGTCTTGATCATTCTTCAGTCTTGCTTCCATTATCACACGCAACGTCACAACTGCCTCTCTGGTTACTTTCTCTTTCCGAAAGCCAAACTGATCGTCATCTGATGTATCCTAGATTTTATTTTCCATTCTCCTGTATGTTGTTCCTGTTAGAAACTTCGTTGCATGAGCTGTTAAGTTTGCTGTACGGTAGTTTTACACTAATTGCGCGTTTATCTCTGGGACTGTGTGATTGTAATTTTTCCACAAGGCCGATGGTATGTCTCCAGTTTCAGAGATTCCACACACCAACTTGAATAGACGCTTGGTTGCCACATCCTCCAATGATTTCAGAAATTTCGAAGCAATGTAACCTATCTTTTATGCCTTATTTGATCGCAAGTCTTCCAAAGCTACTCTGACACTAATACCGGTTTCCCTACGTCTTCCACATCGACTTCCTTCTTTTATCATCTCATCAGACAGTTTCTTCCCATCGTACAGGGCTTCAGTGTGCTCATTTACTCTCATCTATGCGATTGACAGTGGAATTCCCATTTCAGTCTTAGTGTCGAAGCCGTTGCTTTTAATTTCGTGAAGGTTGTTTTGATTTTTCTACATGCTAAACCTGTCTCTTCGACAACTATTTCTTTCTCCATTTCTTCACATTTTTTTGCAGTCATTTCATCGTGGGTTCCCTGCACCTCCTACTTATTTTAGTTCTATGTGACTTATAATTCTGTATTACCGTCTTTCTTGAACATTTTTGTATTTCCTTCTGAGGCCAATAAGATGAAAAATTTCTTCTCCTACCCAAGGTTTCCTCGCGGTTATCTTCCTTGTACGTACATTTTTTCTGCTTAGCTTCGATAAGTATATTTTTAGAGACGTGTGTTCCTCTTCAACTGATCTGTCTGCAGTAGAATTCATAATCGCAGTATCTGCAACCTTAGAGAATTCAAAGGCATCTCATCATTCTTCAATACTTCAGTATCTCACTTCTTTCCACATTGATTTGCTCGGACTGTCTTAAGATCTAGTCTACTCTTATTTACTGAATTGTGATCCGAGTCTGTACCTGCTCCTGGACACGTCTTAGAATCCAGTATCTCATTTCAGAATATTTCTCAGACAATGGTGTAATCTAGATGTAATGTTCCTGTATCTCTGGGACTTTTCCTAGTATAGCTCATCCTCTTGTGATTTTTGAACAGTATGCTATGCGATCAAAACTATCCGGACGCCTGTCTGAAATGACTTGCAAGTTCTTGGCGCTGTCCATGGGTAATTATGGAATTCAATACTGTGTTGGCACACCCTTAGCCTTGATGACAGCTTCCACTCTCGCAGGCACACGTTCAATCAGGTGCGGGAAGGTTTCTTGGGGAATGGCAGCCCATTCTTCACTGAATCATGCACTGAGGAGAGGTATCAATGTCGGTCGGTGAGGCCTGGCACGAAGTCCGGATTCCAAGACATCCCTAAGGTGTTATTTAGGATTCAGGTCAGGACTCTGTGCAGGCCAGTCCATTAAAGGGATCTTACTGTCGTGTAACCACTCCGCCACAGGCCGTGCATTATGAACAGGTGCAAGATCGTATTGAAAGATGCAATTGCCATCCCCGAATTGCTCTTCAACTGTCGGAAGCAAGTAAGTGCATAAAACATCAATGTAGGCCTGTGCAAACCCCCTCCATGAAAAACACGACCACACCATAACGCCACCACCTCCGAATTTTACTGTTGGCACTACACACGCTGGCAGATGACGTTCACCGGGCATTCGCCATACCCACACCCTGCCATCGGATCGCCACATTGTGTACCGCGATTCGTCACTCTACACAACGTTTCTCCGCTCTTCAATCGTCCAATGTTTACGCTCCTTACACCAAGCGAGGCGTCGTTTGGCATTTACTGGCATGATGTGTAGCTTATGAGCAGTCGCTGAACCATGAAATCCAAGTGTTATCACCTCCCGCCTAACTGTCATCGTCCTTGCAGTGGATCCTGATGCAGTTTGGAATTCCTGTGTGAAGGTCTGGATAGATGTCTGCCTATTACACATTACGACTCTCTTCAAATTCTGCGGTCTCTGTCAGTCAACAGACGAAGTTAGCCTGTACGCTTTTATGCTGCACGTGTCCCTTCACGTTTCCACTTCACTATCACATCGAAAACAGTAGACCTAGGGATGTTTAGGGGTGTGGAAATCTCGCGTACAGGCGTATGACACAAGTGACATCCAATCACCTGACCACGTTCGAAGTCTGTGAGTTCCGCAGAGGGCCTCATTCTGCTCTCTCGCGATGTCTAATAACTTGAGTCTCTGATATGGAGTACCTGGCAGAAGGTGGCAGCACAATGCACCTAATATGAAAACGGTATGTTTTTGGGGGTGTCCTGATACTTTTGATCACATAGTGTATATCGCTAGTGCTAGTTGAATCTTCTTGCAGAATTCATTTAGTCCTTCTCCTCTCTCATTCTTGTTACGAAGCCCATATTCCTCCATAACTCTTCTTCTATTCCTACCCTTACCACCGTGTTCTGTCCTCCGTGATTATTAGACTTTCGTCGCCTCTCAAGCACTGAATCACTCGTTCAGTGTCCTCATATACTTTCCCTACTTATTCATCTTCTGCTTGTGACATTGGCACGTGCAGCTGAACAATTGTTTTGGCGTTGGTTTGCTGTCGACTCTAATGAGAACAACCCAGAACTACGTTTTTACAGTAATTCATTCTCTATGCTACATTCCTGTTGATAACGAAACCTAATCCCGTTATACCATTTTCAGCTGCTGTTGACATTACCCTACATTCATCTGACGAGAAATTCTTATGTTGTTTCCATTTCATTTCACTATTCGCCAATATATATGGACTGAGCGTACATTATTAGCTTTTTTCGCTTCCCTGCCACTTTCAATTTCTGGCATTCCACGCTCCTGTTAGTAAAAAATTTCCCTTTAGTTGGTTGTTGAGTCTTTTTCTTGTAGTTAATTCCCGCTTGGAAGTCCCTTCCTGGAGATGGGAATGGGGGTTTATACGGAATCTCTTGCCAATCATCATGACATTTTTTTCAATTACAGGCCGCATATGTCTTCTGGATACACGTCATGTGTCTTTAATGCAGTAGTTTCCTTTGACTTCTGTATCCTTATACCATTCATCATTGCTGATTATTCTGCCATTTAGGGACAGTTCCTACCAAGAGCAAGAGCTTGCCCTGAAAATCGGTCTACTTCCTCGGCCGCTTTGATCAGGCCGTTGACAGAATGAGGTAGACTCCTTATAGCGGGAGTCTCTGGTTACTATTAACGACGGTTTTTATTCCGAATTTAATCAGAGGCTGGAATGGGATCCGGGACGTAGCACGTTTTGATTACTAGTCAAGGAAGATTACCCTAGACGCCGGGGTTTACATACACATTCTAAAAGTCACTTGGTGAAAAACTGGATGAAGTAACTGCCTAATAATAGCATAAAAGATAAAGGAATCACGGCTCATTCCAAAGCGTACTCGTTCAAGCGATATACATGAGCTTGGGTTGCGCGGTGTCCTTTTCTATTTCTGTCATTTGATTTTAGTGTTCTCATCGATGCAGCTCGCAAAGCTCTCTGGATGAACGCTAAGAGAAGATAAAATTGGAAACCGACAACACATAGCAAAATATGTTCTCAGCATTTTCGAGAAGACGACATAGGCCGAAATACAGCTTCGGTAGCCCGTGTTAAGGAAAATATTGGATTACGAAAGCAACCGTATCACATCATATACTTCACTTCTTGGTTATTAGAAATGTATAACAAAAAGAAAGTTACATTGACGAGGTGAAGTGCTTCGTATTACTGGATCAAATATTCACTCAAGATCAGAAAACACGTCTGAGTATGCCTTCCTGACGCACTGTAACATTTTCTACAGGAAACAACTGTTGCGTGCACATGACAGAAATTAAAAACAAGAAGCAGTCGTCAACAGTAGTCTACTAATGTTTTGGCGCCGACTCTAAAGCAACTTAAAGTCTGTAGTCGCGTGTCCCTTTATTATACCCTACTGGCTAGTTTTGCGTCTTACTATTGCGCCACCTTTCTCGGTGGCGGTAGAATAAAGGAATGCAAAGACCATAAGCGATGATGGAAAACCTGATTAGAGAGTGAATAACTTCAAAAGCAATAGCAAAGACATAAAGGGGAGAGAGAGAGAGGAGGAGGAGTAATGAGAGTGAATATGAAATTTGTTCTTCTGATCGATTATAAAAATGTTATTGTTGGTGTTGTTACCCAGAATACAGCAATTGTTTCTTCATCTTATACTTCGATTCATAAATTTAGAAGTCGTTAAAGCTTGCGTTCTAGGGAAACTTGTAAATCTACGCAAAATTTCTAAATTGCGATCAGGTCTAAATGCAATTTTCATGTTTGACCGAGAAACTGAATATTTTAATTTCATATAAAAAACTTATGTACTTTTGTAATTCGGCGTTCCCATGAATTCTGTGTTTTATATCCCCAAATAAATGAAATATTCGACCCTCACCGCGTTGAAAAAATTTGGAAATTTGTGATAAGTTCTATGGGACCAAACTGCTAAGGTCATCGGTCCCTAGGGTTACACACTACTTAGTCTAACTTAAAGTAACTTACTCTAAGGACGACACACACACCCATGCCCAAGGGAGGACTCGAACCTCCGGCGGGGGGAGCCGCTCGAACCGTGGTAATGCACCTGAGACCGCACGGATACCCCGCGTGGCTACTGCGTCGAAAACTGCAGCTCATTGCGATGTAAATTATTTACCCTTATTTGCTGCTCGCCATCTGCAAAATACTACAGACTGACCACGGTGGTTGTTGTGTACGCATCTCTCTCTCAGGTAACAGGTGGGACTGCGCGACAGCCGACCTGACGTGGTTGCTGGGCGACGACGGAGCGATCGTCAAGGACCGCGACGCCATGCGCTGCGGAGACGCCAACTTCACGGAGCGGCCAGTCGTGCGAGTCATGGAATTCATCAAGGTAACGATCACGGCAGAGGCCAGTGAAGTTCCGTTCGTTTTTCACATTAGCTTTAAGGTTACTTGTAACTGGGTGGAAAAGCACTGAAGATAAGTTGAACAACGTAGTGTATCAGTATGGGTTGCTTTCACCGACCAGAGGTTCGGCTCTCCTACCCAGATAGCATGTAATGTCCAGTTTAACGTGCAACCTGAATCACGGTGCTACATCATTTCTTTTCCCGTAAATGAAACATTACCAAAAGCAACCGTACCTTCATGGGCAAAGGGAAAGAATTTGAATATAGCTCGTAATAACACCAATTATTGTAATATCCTGCCTTGATCGCTTTCATTTACGTATAGCATACGTCCTCATAATCTCTGTGACAAGAAAGAGAACGACCGAGAAGTAGTTTTACGCAAAGAATAGAATTATATATGCCGTATTCTCGACATACTGTTGGCTGGAACACCTACCAATACACTTTATAGAATGAGATTTTCACTCTGCAGCGGAGTGTGCGCTGATATGAAACTTCCTGGCAGATTAAAACTGTGTGCCGGACCGGCACTTCATTACCGACATATAAGCACAACTTCGAGTTATGACGTTTTACACACTGTCCACCATGTTTCTTTTTCTTTTTTGTGGTGTACTATTGTTCTCTTTGCACTCGATATAACTATTTCTTCGGACACTGCTTTTAACAACCTATTGCAAAACAAGTATTTCTATTCTTGCCGCGAAGGATGCCCACGCAAACAAACTTGTTAATATACGTTTTAATCGATAGTCTGTAGAGACAACAACGTGGGAAGCGATCGTGACGACTGCGTGCTTGGGGACGGCGTGAGGATTGTACTATGTACCGAAGCCGCTAGCCAGTAGCCAAAATTAAAGAAGATTGCGACTACAGACTAAAACCTATACAATTTTCAATACTATACGTATATGAAATAAAAGAAGATGATACGCGCTATCTCGTCAACTTTCTGTGTACGAGAATGCGCAGTAGACTAATGCTAGCTTCTTTCTACAAGATATCTTCTCGTTTTTTCTTTTTATCCTCACATCACGGATTCTGACGATAGCGTAAGGCAAAACACGGGAAAGTTTTGTGCTGCGTCGGTGAGAACCATGTTTGTGAGATTCCCTGGCCATTTGCCAAGGCGACAAGGATCTGCAGCTCGTAAGACATCTTTTATAATTGACATTTTAGAAAATCTTTGACAGGTAAATTTGTCACAGCTTTTATTAAAACTAGCTTCTTATAAAAGGTTTGACAAGGTCTTTGGTAGGAAAATACGGGGCTTACGGGATGTGAACCTCTGAGAGAGCTTGGTCACCTTAGCGCAGCTGAACACCACAAACGTGAAGGTTGTGCCGGCCTCTTAAGTAAGCTCGGGTGGGACCCTAACAAAACTTCAGCAAGAGAAGATACCAAACATGAACTGGTCGCCAAAAAAATTTATCGCTAGGCCAACTGTGGGTTTTCAGAAACTTCTAACCATTCTCAAGTCGTCGCTCACTGACTCTCCCGCCTGCTGTCTGTCTTGTTCTACTTATCAGAATGATACTAGATATTCAGTAAATTCGAAGGTACCTCTCTCGTTTCTCGCCTCATCAGGCAATGTACGAGGGCAGTTCAATAAGTAATGCAACACATTTTTTTTCTGAAACAGGGGTTGTTTTATTCAGCATTGAAATACACCAGGTTATTCCCCAATCTTTTAGCTACACAACACTATTTTTCAACGTAATCTCCATTCAATGCTACGGCCTTACGCCACCTTGAAATGAGGGCCTGTATGCCTGCACGGTACCATTCCACTGGTCGATGTCGGAGCCAACGTCGTACTGCATCAATAACTTCTTCATAATCCGCGTAGTGCCTCCCACGGATTGCGTCCTTCATTGGGCCAAACATATGGAAATCCGACGGTGCGAGATCGGGGCTGTAGGGTGCATGAGGAAGAACAGTCCACTGAAGTTTTGTGAGCTCCTCTCGAGTACGAAGACTTGTGAGGTCTTGCGTTGCCATGAAGAAGGAGAAGTTCGTTCAGATTTTTGTGCCTACGAACACGCTGAAGTCGTTTCTTCAATTTCTGAAGAGTAGCACAATACACTTCAGAGTTGATCGTTTGACCATGGGGAAGGACATCGAACAGAATAACCCCTTCAGCGTCCCAGAAGACTGTAACCATGACTTTACCGGCTGAGGGTATGGCTTTAAATTTTTTCTTGGTAGGGGAGTGGGTGTGGCGCCACTCCATTGATTGCCGTTCTGTTTCAGGTTCGAAGTGATGAACCCATGTTTCATCACCTGTAACAATCTTTGACAAGAAATTGTCACCCTCAGCCACATGACGAGCAAGCAATTCCGCACAGATGGTTCTCCTTTGCTCTTTATGGTGCTCGGTTAGACAACGAGGGACCCAGCGGGAACAAACCTTTGAATATCCCAACTGGTGAACAATTGTGACACCACTACCAACGGAGATGTCAAGTTGAGCACTGAGTTGTTTGATGGTGATCCGTCGATCATCTCGAACGAGTGTGTTCGCACGCTCCGCCATTGCAGGAGTCACAGCTGTGCACGGCCGGCCCGCACGCGGGAGATCAGACAGTCTTGCTTGACCTTGCGGCGATGATGACACACGCTTTGCCCAACGACTCACCGTGCTTTTGTCCACTGCCAGATCACCGTAGACATTATGCAAGCGCCTATGAATATCTGAGATGCCCTGGTTTTCCGCCAAAAGAAACTCGATCACTGCCCGTTGTTTGCAACGCACATCCGTTACAGACGCCATTTCAACAGCTCCGTACAGCGCTGCCACCTGTCGGAAGTCAATGAAACTATACGAGACGAAGCGGGAATGTTTGAAAATATTCCACAAGAAATTTCCGGTTTTTTCAACCAAAATTGGCCGAGAAAAAAAATGTGTTGCATTACTTATTGAACTGCCCTCGTATATGACATCAAAGTCAATTTTTAATTTAATCTGCAAATCAAGTCTCACTCAGTGCTCCTGAAGATAGTGACTGTGTTGGTGTACTGCTACGAGAGTGAAGGTTTGAATGAGAGTGGTTTGGGCGGCGTTGCAGGCGATGCAGGAGAAGTGCCCCAGCAACTGCACGTGCTGGATGGGCTACGTGGCGCCCACCAAGGAGGGCTTCCTGCTGCCCATCATCACCGTCGACTGCAGCGGCCGCGGACTCACGCAGCTGCCCGAGGACGTCCCGGAGAACACCACCACACTCATCCTCACAGGCAACAAGGTCAGTCCGAGCTCTCTCTGCTATGCGAAACCCAAGCCGCAAGCTGTCACTTTCAAAACACTTTATAATACAACGTCATTACAACTTCTACTTGGTATCACTTCTACTGGCACAGGATGTTTCTTTGATGCCCCCTGTAGTTAATCTACTTGTCGTAATGGGATTATGTCCGTTAGACTTGTCACTAAGACAATGAGCTGCTATTTAATGACTTGGCAACATACGCTCGTGGGCCAAAATATTGTGACCACTGCACATCGCCAGACAGAATGCCACCCAAAGGTGCTGAGTGCATTATCTGATAAGGAATGTATATGAGGCGTGACAATAAAGTGATGAGACTGATTTTCTTTGCAAGATGTGGCAACCCTGCAGGCTTTGACCTTGGTCTATAAGCTGCTTCTAGTCCAAGCGGCACATCGATGCAACTGCTCAGTCGTGAGTTGTGCTGTAACAAGTTAACACGTGTTTGTGTCTCTCGTCATGGAAATGGAACTGCATAATATTGCGCAACGGTTTGCCATTTCCTTTTGCGTTAAATTGGATGAAAATGCGAAGACAACGTACGTTAAGCTTCAGAAGGCTTTTGGAGAGGAGGTTATGTCAAGAGCTGAAGTTTTTCGTTGGCATAAAATGTTTAGTGAATGCAGAACGAATGTTGAAGATGAAGACCGCAGTGGACGGCCATCAACCTCACGGACGGATGTCAACTTGGCCAGGATACGTGAAATCGTATGATCAAATGGTTCAAATGGCTCTGAGCACTATGGGACTCAACTGCTGAAGTCATTAGTCCCCTAGAACTTAGAACTAGTTAAACCTAACTAACCTAAGGACATCACAAACATCCATGCCCGAGGCAGGATTCGAACCTGCGACCGTAGCGGTCTTGCGGTTCCAGACTGCAGCGCCTTTAACCGCACGGCCACTTCGGCCGGCCTCGTATGATCTGATGGAAGTTTATCCGTGAAAATGATTGCAGAAGAACTGAACATCAATCGAGAAACGGTTCGTCTAATAATAACTGAAGATCTTGGCATAAGAAACATTTGTGCAAAAATGGTCCCCAAAAATCTCACACCACAACAGCGAGAATTGTTGAGCCGTGTTATCACTGGTGATGAAAGTTTGTTTTTTCAGTACGATCCAGAGACAAAACGCCAAAGTTCGCAATGATGCTCAAAGGGATCACCGAGACTAAGAAAAGCTCGCATGTCAAAGTCAAAAGTGAAATGCCTGCTTGTGTGCTTCTTTGATTCCAAGGGAATTGTTCATAAAGATTGCGTGCCTCCTGGACAAACAGTTAACCAATATTCCTTCAAAGAAATTTTAGAAAGACTTCGTAAAAGAGTTCTCCGTGTTCGTGCCAACATGGCTGATAATTGGATTCTGCATCACGATAATGCGCTATCCCATACTGCTCTGTCAGTACAACAATTTTTAACTTCGAAACAAATTTCAGAACTACCACACCCTCCTTATTCACCAGATATCGCTCTGTGCGACTTTTTTCTGTTTCTAAGAGTCAAAACGGCGGTCAAGGGACAACATTTTCAAACAGCACGAGATGTCCAAAAAGCTGTGACGAGGGTCTTGGAGGATATTACTGAAGATGAGTTCCAGAAATGTTACCACCAATGGCAGAAGCGCAAGAAAAAGTGTGTGCAATCAGAAGTGAACTACTTTGAAGGAAACAACACTAAACTTGACTAAAACTGCAAGCAACATTTTTTTCACATCAGTCTCATTACTTTAGTGGCGCACCTCGTATAAGCGACGCAGAGACGAAATTAGCAAACCAATTGTAACTTTACCTACTGTTACCCGGACTTAAGATGATTGGCCAATGCACGGCTCTCTTTAAAAAGAGTAATTCGAAAATGTCTTATTGTCCTGCCGCATATGTCTGCTTTCCTGCCCAGAAAGTAACTCCCTGCGGGTAATAACCTGTAACTATGGCCCTGCAGTCAAATAGCCTATGAATTGGCTAGAATTGCGAGTTAATAAAATAAACAGAAATATTAACAGCGGATAAATGAGTAGTTAAAAATGGTCCTATGCTGTCACCAGTAATTGATGTAGACGGAGTCAGAGAATTCTGTCGAGTAATGTTTATTCAAGAAAGTATATACACTCCTGGAAATTGAAATAAGAACACCGTGAATTCATTGTCCCAGGAAGGGGAAACTTTATTGACACATTCCTGGGGTCAGATACATCACATGATCACACTGACAGAACCACAGGCACATAGACACAGGCAACAGAGCATGCACAATGTCGGCACTAGTACAGTGTATATCCACCTTTCGCAGCAATGCAGGCTGCTATTCTCCCATGGAGACGATCGTAGAGATGCTGGATGTAGTCCTGTGGAACGGCTTGCCATGCCATTTGCACCTGGCGCCTCAGTTGGACCAGCGTTCGTGCTGGACGTGCAGACCGCGTGAGACGACGCTTCATCCAGTCCCAAACATGCTCAATGGGGGACAGATCCGGAGATCTTGCTGGCCAGGGTAGTTGACTTACACCTTCTAGAGCACGTTGGGTGGCACGGGATACATGCGGCCGTGCATTGTCCTGTTGGAACAGCAAGTTCCCTTGCCGGTCTAGGAATGGGAGAACGATGGGTTCGATGACGGTTTGGATGTACCGTGCACTATTCAGTGTCCCCTCGACGATCACCAGTGGTGTACGGCCAGTGTAGGAGATCGCTCCCCACACCATGATGCCGGGTGTTGGCCCTGTGTGCCTCGGTCGTATGCAGTCCTGATTGTGGTGCTCACCTGCACGGCGCCAAACACGCATACGACCATCATTGGCACCAAGGCAGAAGCGACTCTCATCGCTGAAGACGACACGTCTCCATTCGTCCCTCCATTCACGCCTGTCGCGACACCACTGGAGGCGGGCTGCACGATGTTGGGGCGTGAGCGGAAGACGGCCTAACGGTGTGCGGGACCGTAGCCCAGCTTCATGGAGACGGTTGCGAATGGTCCTCACCGATACCCCAGGAGCAACAGTGTCCCTAATTTGCTGGGAAGTGGCGGTGCGGTCCCCTACGGCACTGCGTAGGGTCCTACGGTCTTGGCGTGCATCCGTGCGTCGCTGCGGTCCGGTCCCAGGTCGACGGGCACGTGCACCTTCCGCCGACCACTGGCGACAACATCGATGTACTGTGGAGACCTCACGCCCCACGTGTTGAGCAATTCGGCGGTACGTCCACCCGGCCTCCCGCATGCCCACTATATGCCCTCGCTCAAAGTCCGTCAACTGCACATACGGTTCACGTCCACGCTGTCGCGGCATGCTACCAGTGTTAAAGACTGCGATGGAGCTCCGTATGGCACGGCAAACTGGCTGACACTGACGGCGGCGGTGCACAAATGCTGCGCAGCTAGCGCCATTCGACGGCCAACACCGCGGTTCCTGGTGTGTCCGCTGTGCCGTGCGTGTGATCATTGCTTGTACAGCCCTCTCGCAGTGTCCGGAGCAAGTATGGTGAGTCTGACACACCGGTGTCAATGTGTTCTTTTTTCCATTTCCAGGAGTGTATATTTGAGATAAATGAAATGTGATTCTACAATAACGAGTTACAGCGTAGATAGAAACATTACCTTATGAAATGTAATAGAGCTGCCTTGAGAGCGTTACGAGAATGGTAGCAGAATGCCCAAGCCAAATAGTCACTCAAGCGTCGTAGAAGTTAAGTCCATTTCATGATCACATTATAGGAAATATTCGCCAGCTTCAGACTTCAACATGACGATTTACAGATTAAAACAATAAAAATAACGAGTAAGAACTCTATGTATTCTCAGTTCCGAAATAGAAATGGTAAATTAAAGTTCAGCAATGGAACATATCCAGACCTCGCGAAAGTTAGAGGCTCTTCAAAAGTTATACTATTGTAGCTGCCATTCACTGCCCAAGAATCGATCACCTACATGATCGATTTTTGCACGTCCCACAGGCAGGTCTTCCTTCTACCACATCAAACTTAAACTTGTTCAGAAATTCTCTCTTGATTGCACCACTCAAAAGTACATGTCTTCTCTTTACTCCATCAGTTTTCCGTCACTGCCCCCTTCTCCATTGGCTGAAGGCTGTCCCCACCACACATCTTTCTCATGTTCTACAAATATTTTTTGACTCAGCTCCACCACTTTCCACACTGAACCAATATATTACAACATTATTTAAGTAAAGAAATGTTATAAACATTCGGTCACACTCAGACCATTCACAACAGGGATAAACAAAGGTTTGTCGATAGATAAATAAGCGTTAAATAGTAACAAAACGTTGTTACATATTGTTTAAACAATTATTTATGACTGCTTGATAGAAGTGTCTCTTGCCATTTTTCAGTAGTGGTCTCGGCCAACACATACGTCTGTCCACTTCTTAAATTACATATGTTTCATAATATCAATTGTAATCATCTTTAAATAAAGTTATTGGCAAAAATAGTAACATATTAAATAAATACTCAAGTATGACATGTGGTATTAGTGCTGCATAAGTTGCTATGTTATTTTGGGGGATATGATATTCTGACAAACATTTGCATAATGAAAAAGATATGAAACGCAATGAATCAAGCAATAAAATAAATAGGCATAAGGAGCTTTCAGGGATGAAAGCTATAGAGCAGTGCTATCATTTGAGTTGTCGTTTGTTGAATCGGTTGGAGCGTTATAAATTGTTAATTCTAAGGTTAAGTGCAAAAATATTCATTCGTGGTGAAACGTTGGATGCTCCACGTGACCCGGTTTCACAGTTGTAAACAAGAGGCCCCAAGAGAAATTCTGTGCGGCGTCAGCGTCTCGCTGCAGGGAAATTCTGCCCATGGATACAAGCTTCCGATTCGATGCACGAGTATTCGGGGCAAAAGCCTACCGTATAGCCATCCCTTTATGTAACACATTGTCAAGTTTACACACGTACAACGGTTAGTAAACATTACAACATGAATTTTACAAAGTATCAATTGAAAAATTACACATTTTTAACGCTTTCACCTCTAAGCATTTACGTACGCGTCACATTACAGCTATTGTACGGTTCATAATAAATGTTTTTATATCCCACAGTCAACTTCAGCGTATTTGTGCACTCTTGGAAGAAAGACTTGTGATACTTGTCTCAGTGCCCCTGCACGTACCCTGAAGAGGGCAGCAGCGTCCATGTTGCAACCAAACATTTCATCTCGTGCATCCGGCTTTTCTTTGTATATCTCAGACTTCATCCAATCCCGTGAGCAAAAATCTAATGGCGTGAGATCGGGCAATCTTGGTGGCCAGTTAACTGTACTAAAACGACCAATCCAACGGTTAGGATAAATGCGATTGAGATGTTCCCTCACGCGTCTGGTAAAAACTGAATGGGCCCCATCATGCTGAAAATACATTCAAGTTCGCGTGCCCAAAGAAACTGCCTCAAGATGGTCAACAACGGAATTTTCTAAAAAATCCAAGTAATTCTTTCCGTGGTTCGTCCATTTAAAATGAGAGCACGTTTGAACACATTACCAGTCATGCCACGCCAAACACTGATCGAAAAACGAAATTGGAAATTGGTTTCTACTAAAGCGTGTGGACTTGCCTGCAAACGTCGATGATTATTACCTGTGTTTTTGATTCCAATCACTGCAGTGTAAACGTAGCTGCATCAGTGAATAGTGTCAACGGAAGTACGTGAATATTGTCACTGGGTCAATGGCAATCGTCGAGTCGATTGGCATGTCGCTGTTATGAAGAATGCAGACCCGCTATATGTGAAATGGGTTCCAGTTTTCCGAATATAATGTTGCCCATGTGTGTGTTCGTGGGACCTTGATACATGCAGAAAGTGGTCGTGTACTGATAATAGGACTACGCTGCTCCACTTCAACAGTGAGTTGTCAAACTACACGTTCATGAGGAAAACGGGAACTTGGAAGAACACGTGTTTGATGCAATGTTCTGAAAACTCTGGTAAAAATACTATACGATCAGGAATTCAACATGTGGGGAAGCACAGACTGTATTTTCCGAAAGCAACAGTACCGTCGCAGGTTCCGTAAACATATACCACATCTGCATAGTCTTCATTATTGTAGACGTGTGGCATTTTAGTCATTGCGTGCACAACCACAGTTAACCAATGTGCTCAGTCCCTCGATCTACCCTACGGACCATTAAAATTGCTACACCAAGAAGAAATGCAGATGATAAACGAGTATTCAGTGGACAAACATATTATACAAGAACTGACATATGATTACATTTTCACGCAATTTCGGTGCATAGATCCTGAGAAATCAGTACCCAGAACAACCACCTCTGGCCGTTAATAATGGCCTTGATACGCCTGGGCATTGAGTCAACCAGAGCTTGGATGGCGTGTACAGGTACAGCTGCCCATGCAGCTTCAACACGATACCATAGTTCATCGAGAGTAGTGACTGGCGTATTGTGACGAGCCAGTTGCTCGGCCACCATTGACCACACGCTGACAGATCTGGAGAATGTACTGGCCACGGCAGCAGTCGAAAATTTTCTGTATCCAGAAAGGCCCGTACAGGACCTGCAACATGCGGTCGTGCATTATCCTGCTGAAATGTAGGGTTTCGCAGAGATCGAATGAAGGGTAGAGGCCGGCCGCGGTGGTCTCGCGGTTCTAGGCGAGCAGTCCGGAACCGTGGGACTGCCACGGTAGCACGTTCGAATCCTGCCTCGGGCATGGATGTGTGTGATGTCCTTAGGTTAGTTAGGTTTAAGTAGTTCTAAGTTCTAGGGGACTGATAACCACAGCAGTTGAGTCCCATAGTGCTCAGAGCCATTTGAACCATTTTTGAAGGGTAGAGCCACGGGTCGTAACACATCTGAAATGTAACGTACACTGTTCAAAGCGCCGTCAGTGCGAACAAGAGGTGACCGAGACGTGTAGCCAATGGCACCCCATACCATCACGCCGGGTGATACACCAGTATGGCGAGGACGAATACACTCTTCCAATGTGCGTTCACCGCGGTGTCGCCAAACACGGATGCAATCATCATGATGCTGTAAACAGAAACTGGATTCATCCGAAAAAATGACGCTTTATCATTCATGCACCCAGGTTCGTCGTTGAGTACACCGTCACAGACGCTCTTGTCTGTGATGCAGCGTCAAGGGTAACCGCAGCCACGGTCTCCGAGCTGATAGTTCATGCTGGTGTAAACGTCGTGGAACTGTTCGTGCAGATGGTTCTTGTCTTGCAAACGTCCCCATCTGTTGACTCAGGGATCGAGACATGGCTGCACGATCCGTTACAGCCATGCGAATAACACGCCTGTCATCTCGACTGCAAGTGATACGAGGCCGTTGGGATCGAGCACGGCGTTCCGTATTACCCTCCTGAACCCACCAATTCCATATTCTGCTAACATCATTGGACTCGACCAACGCGAGCAGCAATGTCGCGATACGATAAACCGCAATCGCGATAGGCTGCAATCCGACGTTTATCAAAGTCGGATACGTGATGGTACGCATTTCTCCTCCTTACACGAGGCATCACAACAACGTTTCACCAGGCAACGCCGGTCAACTGCTGTTTGTGTATGAGAAATCGGTCGGAAACTTTCCTCATGTCAGCACGTTGTAGGTGTCGCCACCGGCGCCAACGTTGTATGAATGCTCTGAAAAGCTAATCATTTGCATATCACAGCATCTTCTTCCTGTCGCTTAAATTTCGTGTCTGTAGCATGTCACCTTCGTGGTGTAGCAATTTTAATGGCCAGTAGTGTACTTACCTCACAACACACCACTGACAACTGTGCTTTCAACAGGCTAGTTTAGTGGCAGAAAGGCATCCCGAGAAAAGAGGCTGAACGCAACGAGATAGGCTGGGCTAGAATAAGCCGTCAAAGAAATTGGGTGGATAAAACACGTACGAGCGCGTCTCTAGCCCAAAACAAATGTATATTACATGTGTTGTATCTCGGAAACGATCCGGAATAGAGATTATGTCCATATAAACTTCTTCGCTTCAAATAAGCATTCCTGTCGTCTCCCTGAACATTGACCATTTCTGCTGGAAGTGCAGATTTTTAGTATTTAAAATGAGCATCCTATGTTTGGGTAAAGAGGCAGCAGTATTTCGGATGTACACTCATGCTCATAAATTAAGAATAATACTGATACATGGGGAAACAACGGTCTGGTGGGCGGTTTGCGCGTTTAAATCACCTCGGGGTAAGGCCATGCGAAGCATTTGACCTGTGGTCGTCGCACGGTGGCGCTGGCAGCAGTCCACAAATGCAGAAGTGTGTCGGTTTATGTCAAGAGTAGAGTGCAGCGAGTAAGTGTGCAGACATTTTCCAACGTACTAATAGTGACTGCGTGTTGAAAATGGCTCAAAGAACACACAGTAGTGACGTTATGAGTGGTAGAATACTAGGGCGACTGGAGGCTGGTGAAACACAGCAGGTCTTAGCACGGACCCTCCGTGTGCTACAAACTGTGATCTCAAGATTATGGGAACGATTACAGCAGACAGGAGACGTGTCGAGGCGCTACAGCACGCCCACAGTGTAAAACACGACAAGAAGACCGATATCTCACCATCAGTACCCGCAGACGGCCACGGAGTACTGCAGGTAGCCTTGCTCGGGACCATACTGCAGCCACTTAACTGCAGCCACTGGAACAGTTGTCTCCAGACACATAGTGTACAGACGACTGAACAGACATGGTTTATTCGTCTGGAGACCTGGAGGGTGCATTCCACTGACCCCTGCTCTCAGGAGAGCCCGTAAAGCCTGGTGTCAAGAACACAGTACATGGTCATTGGAACAGTGGTCGCAGGTTATGTTCACAGACGAGTCCAGGTATAGTCTGAATAGTGATTCTCGCCGGGTTTTCATCTGGCGTGAACCGGGAACAGATACCAACGGCTTAATGTTCTTGAAAGGGACCTGTACGCAGGTCGTGGTTTGATGGTGTGGGGTGGGATTATGATTGGTGCACGAACACCCCTGAATACCTTTGACAGAGGAACTGTAGCAGGTCATGTGTATCGGTACGTCATTTTGCACCAGTATGTCCGCCTTTTCAGGGGTGCAGTGGGTCCCACTTCCTCCTGATGGATGATAACGCACGGCCCCACCGAGCTGCCATTGTGGAGGAGTACCTTGAAACAGAAGATATCAGGCGAATGGAGTGGCTTGCCTGTTCTCCAGACCTAAACCCCATCGAGCACGTCTGAGATGCTCTCGGTCGACGTATCGCTGCACGTCTTTAAACCCCTAGGACACTTCGGGAGCTCAGACAGGCACTGGTGGAAGAATGGGAGGCTATACCCCAGCAGGGTAGGTCTCTAGAAGAGCGTAGCGTTCCAAAGGATGGGAAAAGGGCACAGGTCATCCCCGTTTACAAGAAGGGGGGTCGAACAGATGTGCAGAACTATAGACCTATATCTCTAACGTCTATCAGTTGTAGAATTTTGGAACACGTATTATGTTCGAGTATAATGACTTTTCTGGAGACTAGAAATCTACTCTGTAGGAATCAGCATGAGTTCCGAAAAAGACGACTGTTTGAAACCCAGCTCGCGCTATTCGTCCACGAGACTCAGAGGGCCATAGACACGGGTTCCCAGGTAGATGCCGTGTTTCTTCACTTCCGCAAGGCGTTCGATACAGTTCCCCACAGTCGTTTAGTGAACAAAGTAAGAGCATATGGACTATCACACCAATTGTGTGATTGGATTGAAGAGTTCCTAGATAACAGAACGCAGCATGTCGTTCTCAATGGAGAGTGATTTCAGGTGTGCCGAAGGGGAGTGTCGTAGGACCGTTGCTATTCACATTATAGATAATTGACCTTGTGGATGACATCGGAAGTTGACTGAGGCTTTTTGCGGATGATGCTGTGGTATATAGAGAGGTTGTAACAGGAAAATTGTACTGAAGTGAAGGAGGATCTGCAGCGAATTGACGCATGGTGCAGGGAATGGCAATTGAATCTCAATGTAGACAAGTGTAATGTGCTGCGAATACATAGAAAGAAAGATCCCTTATCATTTAGCTACAATATAGCAGGTCAGCAACTGGAAGCAGTTAATTCCATAAATTATCTGGGAGTACGCATTAGGAGTGATTTAAAATGGAATGATCATATAAAGTCGATCGTCGGTAAAGCAGATGCCAGACTGAGATTCATTGGAAGAATCCTAAGGAAATGCAATACGAAAACAAAGGAAGTAGGTTACAGTACACTTGTTCGCCCACTGCTTGAATACTGCTCAGCGTTGTGGAATCCGTACCAGATAGGGTTGATAGAAGAGATAGAGAAGATCCAACGGAGAGCAGCGCGCTTCGTTACAGGATCATTTAGTAATCGCGAAAGCGTTACGGAGATGATAGATAAACTCCAGTGGAAGACTCTGCAGGAGAGACGCACAGTAGCTCGGTACGGGCTTTTGTTGAAGTTTCGAGAACATACCTTCACCGAGGAGTCAGGCAGTATATTTCTCCCTCCTACGTATATCTCGCGAAGAGACCATGAGGATAAAATCAGAGAGATTAGAGCCCACACAGAGGCATACCGACAATCCTTCTTTCCACGAACAATACGAGACTGGAATAGAAGGGAGAACCGATAGAGGTACTCAAGGTACCCTCCGCAACACACCGTCAGGTGGCTTGCGGAGTATGGATGTAGATGTAGATGCAGCTGCTCGACCACCTGATCCAGAGTATGCCAACCTGCTGTGCGGCCTGTGTACGTGTGAAAGGTGTTCATATCCCATATTGATGTCGGGGTAGATGCGTAGGAAACAGTGGCGTTTTGTAGCACGTGTGTTTCGGGACGGTTTTCTCAACTTATCACCAATACCGTTGTCTTACAGATCGGTGTCGTGTGTGTTCCCTACGTGCCTATGCTATTAGCGCCAGTTTTGTATAGTGCCTCGTTGTGTGGCACGACATTCTGCAATTATCCTTAATTTATGAGCACGAGTGTAGTACCGGTAGATGGACTGGAGCGTGTGAGAGAGCGCGTGCCGGCTGCCCGCAGATCCGCGACGTGTCGCGGCTGTCGCGCGGCCTGGGCCACTACCCGCGCGTGCTGGACGTGCAGCTGGACGACAACGAGGTGTCCTCGCTGGACGAGCTGGAGGGCTCCCGCTGGCTGTCCACGTTCCGCGCGCTCAGCGTGCGCGGCAACCGCCTCTCGCAGCTGCCCGCCTACGCCTTCGACGACGCGCTCGAGCACAACGGCAACGCTCTGCGACTCGCCCTGGGCCACAACCCCTGGCTCTGCGACTGCCACGTGACGCCTCCCTTCCAGGTACGTGCCGACCCGCCCGTCTCGTCTCGGAAACAGTGAACACATTCCACATTCCGGAAACATCCCCCCGGCTGTGGCGAAGCCATGTCTCTGCAATATCCTTTCTTTCAGGAGTGCTAGTCCTGCAAGGTTCGCAGGAGAGCTTCTGTAAAGTTTGGAAGGTAGCAGACGAGGTACTGGCGGAAGTAAAGCTGTGAAGACGGGGCGTGAGTCGTGCTTGGGTAGTTCAGTTGGTAGAGCACTTGCCTGCGAAGGGCAAAGGTCCCGAGTTCGTGTCTCGGTCCAGCACACAGTTTTAATCTGCTAGGAAGTTTCAGTGAACACATTAATGCCACCCACATGACTGAAGTCTTCAAACTGCAGGACGTAAATAGAGCGTAGCAGTCTACGCACGTACCCAGGCTGCCGCTTCCGTCGTGGAGCACTTTTGTGACAGGTGAAGAAGATGAGGGCGAAAGGAAACGGGAAAATGGAGGGCAAAATATAAGTGGTGTAACAAAAGATTGCAGCACTCTTCGAGGAGCTTGTTAAGTAACAAATTGATGGTACCAGCCGTTGTCCGCAAAGGTCATTAGACGAAGCTACACAGCGGCCAAGCTACAGTGCAGTACATGCAACTAGGCCACCCCATCAGCAGAAAATACAGGGTGTTTATAAATGAATATCAAGGTTTTAACGCTTTATGATATACTGGGTGATCAAAAAGTCACTATAAATTTGAAAACTGAATAAATCACGGAATAATATAGATAGAGATGTACAAATTGACACACATATTTGGAATGACACCGGGTTTTATTAGAACCAAAAAAATACAAAAGTTCAAAAAATGTCCGACAGATGGCGCTTCATCTGGTCAGAATAGCAATAATTAGCATAAGAAAGTAAGACAAAGCAAATATGATATTCTTTACAGGAAATGCTCAATATGTCCACCATCATTCCACAACAATAGCTGTAGTCGAGGAATAATGTTGTGAACAGCACTGTAAAGCATGTCCGGAGTTATGGTGAGGCATTGGTGTCCGATGTTGTCTTTCAGCATCCCTAGAGATGTCGATCGATCACGATACACTTGCGACTTCAGGTAACCCCAAAGCCAATAATCGCACGGACTGAGGTCTGGGGACCTGGGAGGCCAAGCATGACGAAAGTGGCGGCTGAGCACACGATCATCACCAAACGACGCGCGCAAGAGATCTTTCACGCGCCACCTGTCGGACATTTGGGAACTTCGTTTTTTTTTTTCGTTCTAATAAAACCCCATGTCATTCCAAGCATGTGTGTCAATTTTTACCTCTCTATCTACATTATTCCGTGGTTTATTAAGTTTTCAAATTTATACTGACTTTTTTATCACCCTGTATTTTTTGTGTTATACTTACAGTTATAAATGATATGTCAAATGAAAGAGCAACTCAAACACTTGTGTTTGGCACCAGTACGCATGGGCAGCGCGCAATGTTTCCGCTGCAATCCGCCAGACAGCGGTAGTAGCGAAGATGGCGATTAGTGAACAGAAAGGGTTTTGTGTTTTGCAGTTTGCAAAGACCGAATCTGTAGCTACTGTGCAACGTGCGTTCCGGCTCAAATTCGGTTGTGATCCTCCAGTCCAGTCGCGGTGGCCGAGCGGTTTTAGGCGCTCTAGTCCGGAACCGCCCGACTGCTTCGGTCACAGGTTCGAATCCTGCCTCGGGCATGGATGTGTGTGACGTCCTTAGGTTAGTTAGGTTTAAGTTATTCTAAGTTCTATGGGACTGATGACCTCAGATGTTGAGTCCCATAGTGCTCAGAGCCATTTGAACCATTTTTTTGATCCTCCAAGTGATAATAACATTCGTAGATGGTATCATCAATTTGAACATACTAGCTGCCTTTGTAAAGGGAAGAGCACAGGACGACCAAGACTTAGAGAAAAGACTGTTGAGCGAATGAGAGAGTCGTTCACTCACAGCTGTGGAAGGCTAGTCATGAATTACAAGTTCCCTGTCGACTGTTTGGAAAGTTTTAAGAAAACGCATACAACTACGTCTTACCGTTTACAGTTATTACAGGCTCTAAAGCCGGCAGACCATGGATTATGTGCCAACTCCGCAAACGAAACGTTGTTTCATGACGATAAAGATTTTCTGGATCGTGTTGTCTTCAGTGATGAATCGGCCTTTCACCTTAGTCGACATGATAGCACTCACATTGTGCTCATTTGGGGCTCAGAAAATCCTCACGAGCGGGTACAAATGCAAGGAGATTCCCCTAAAGTGTTTTTTGTGCCGTATCCTGGCGGAAAGTTTATGGACCTTTCTTTTTTGGTGAACCTACTGTAACTGACACTTCTTACCTTAATACACTAGAGGAATGGCTCTTCCCTCAGTTGGAAGAAGATGAGGCAGAGAACTTCATTTTCCAGCAAGATGGTGCGCCACCTCACTGGCATAGCGAAGTACGCGATTGGTTGAACTTCACTGTACCCAAGCGCTGGATAGGCCGCAAGGGGCCCAATGACAGGGCATGCTTTGCGTGGCCTCCACGTTCCCCCTACCTAACGCCATGCGACTTTTTCCTTTGCGGCATCATCAAGGATTGTGTCCCTCCGCTACCAGCAGACCTCACTGAATTAAGAAACAGAATTGAAGCAGCTGTTGCTAAAATCACTGAAGACACACTTATCAACGTTTGGGAAGAACTCGGCTGCAGACTTGATGTGTGCTGTGTCAAATGGTGCTGACATTGAACATTCATATGGTTCTTGGTAAAACTGTTTGTGTTTCTCTTTCATTTGAAACATCATTTATAACTGTAAGTTTAATATTAAGCGTTAAAACCCCGATATTCATTTATAAACAACCTGTATATGTTCCACTAACGGACTGCACGTGTAACTTCTCCCAATGGGCGTCAGATGGCATCGAACGCGTTCGCACTTGTCACAGCACTGCCTGCAGCCTATCAACGAACAAATTCAAGTTTGCTGCCTAAGGCCTAGCCCCCTTGTAATAGGTGCTCATTCTTATAACTTCGACACTCTGTAGCGTCGTTGGATGACGATTGCGCACATGTGTCTCTAATGTCAGTTTGTTCTTCAAATCACCCTCTACTAGCCTCGAAATTTCTCTGTATCATTCTTTTTACATCTTAGTCGTATACATACGAGCGTTGGAACTTAAATAGTGGCAACTATTTATTCACAACCGATACAAAAGAGTTACATGTTTGCACCTTTTACTGTCTTTCAAATTAGTCACCAGAGTTGTGTAGAACCCGTTGCTAGCGATGTGGAGGGCGTTGTATACCGCCAGCAGAGCCTATTCTGTTGATGGTGGGGATGGAGCGGTCTACTGCCTGTCGAATCTCTGTAACATTTCTTAAGCGAATGCCACGAAGTGGTTCCTTCATCTTCGGAATCAAATCAGTCACAAGGACTTAAGTGTTAGGAGTATGGTGGATGTTACAGTACTTTCCAGTCCCATCAACCGAACAGAGCAGCCACAGCTTGCGGTGTATGCTCCCGCACATTGTCGTGCAAAATGATGGATGGGTTGCACAGAAAGTGTCGCCACTTCTTTCGCAAAGCTGGTCGCAGGTGATGTTCCAAAAACGAACAGTAATTCTGTGCATTGACGGTATGCCGTGGAAGAACGTAATGCGTTAGGATGACACCATCACAGTCGTACACGAGAATCACCATAACTTTAGACTGCTCCATTCGCACCATCAACAGATCAGGCTCTGCTAACGGAATACTACGCCTTCCACATCGCTGGCAACGGGTTCTACACAACGCTGGTGCCTACTTTGAAGGACAGTAGCAGGTGCAAACATGTAACTCTTTTGTATCGGTTGTGAATAAATAGTTGTCACTGTTTAAGTTCCAACCCTCGTATTAGGAAATCTGTTAGTGGTAACAGTACTACATTGCACCATTTCCACGATGTGCTGCTGTTGCTGCGCAGAATGTTGCACTACACATACCGAAGGGAAATGGGAACTAGGAAGAACACCTGTTACACACAATGTTACATGTGAGGTGCATCCCCCATTAGCCTTTATGACGGGTTAAACTCTGTTACGGGCACTTTCAATGGCGAGCCTGAATGTTTGTGAAAGGCTAGCAGCATATAGTTCCTCAAGAGCCGAAACAGAAGGAGGTAGTAATATCGAACGCTGGGATCTGCAGCGAAGTCGACGTTGTAACTCATCCTAAAGGTGTTCCATTGGGTTCAGATCGGGACTCCCGGTGGCAGTGCTTTTCAGAAGTGCTATTGTCCACAAACCATTGCCTCACAGATGATGCTTCATGAAAGGATGCTTCGTCATGGTGATACAAACAAGCATCGTCTCCGAACTATTGCCCCGTTGCACGCAGTACACAATTCTGTAAAAAAATGTTCATATCCTTCCGCACTTAGACCTTTCACAAGCACAATAACAGGACCACACCATAATCGCAACAACGCTGAGATACCATAACAGCACCACCTTTGATTCGGCACTCCAGCTCATTCGTTTCCAGCCTTCTACTATCCAGTGGTGTCTCTCTTTACACGACTTCAAGCGTCGCTTATCATTGACTACAGAGATAACTGGCTTTATGAAAAGCTGTTTGACTATTGTACTCCATTCCTTTTAACTTCCTGCGAACAGCCATTTGCTAGCAGGACTGCTGGCAGTACTTTGAAACCTACGGGTGACACCTTCCGCTAATTTTAAGAAATTTTTTACAATCACCCTCCTTAACGCTCAGCTCATTACATGAGGTCTCTCTTGTCTTGGTTTAACTGTGGTTGTTCCTTCGCGCTTCCACATCGTAATCACATCACCAGCAGTCCACTTGGGCAGCTTTATAGTGCATGAAATGTCCCTAATTGATCTGTTACCCTGTTGGCATCCAGTGACTAGTCCACTTCAGAAGTTCCTGAGTTTTCCTGGGCGACGCGTTCTGCTGTTACTGTTTCTGCTATGTATGAGGCGGAACTATGGGCCTTATGGAAAAAGGGTGACCGGGCTGAGTCACGCAATTTGACTCTTAGTCCTATCACGAGGTGTGGCCATTAATTGCACGTTTTGATCACGTAGGCTGACGTGAGGATCAATGAACTATACTTGACGGGATGTATCTGGAACATCTTAGGTGATTAGAAAGTTAGTAGACAGGAACACAATTAAATACTTAGCTTTAATTCAGCATCAGCGGGGAACGTAGATCTTGACTTTGTACAACATTTACAAGTGCAGTTATAGACTGAACTGCGAATACTTCTTTAGAATTCTGATTGGTTCACGCATATAGATAAATTGTCAATGCATAAACTGTATGTGGCGCCTGGCTAGGTCGCAGCTACTGACTTAGCTGAAGGCTATGCTAACTAACGACACTGCAAATGAGATTTCTGAAACTATAACAAGTGAATCATTCGTATTAAAGTCGGCTGTAGAACTGGGCAGTGCGCTAGGTTGTCTCGTAAGACCAGCCGAGTGGCGGCGCTCGGTCTGCTACGTCGACAGTGGCGACTCGCGGCCCCGATGTGTACTGACGGACCGCGGCCGATTTGAAGCCTATAACCTAGCAAGTGTGGTGCCTTGCGGTGACACTACAAATTCCTTACTGACAACGTAATACTCCCACCTCCTTGCACACTGACGGGTCCATCTATCGTGACAGCTACTGCCCAGTTCCGCATTATGTAGCGGTATCCCGATCGTTTTAACAGGTAGTGTATACATACAAATGGATACAGGTTTGTGAGTAGATTAAAACATAACATAGTTTCAGGCTAATTTAATACACCTGTGATTTCAACATCTGGCAAGAAACAAGAGTTACGTATCTCTAGCGCTCCTACATACGAGGATGAAGGTGACTATCATGGTGTGAAATCTGGAACACCAGGGACGCTTTCTATCAAACGGGAGACATATGTGACTTGCTGTCTTAATGGTCTTAGCTCCCCTCTCCCCTTATCCCCTCACACTTCGTTGGGGAACGGCGCGGGGTGGAGGGGAATGTAGGTAAAAATAAAATGTCATCACTCCCGGAGCTTACGCACTACTTAATCTAACTTAAACTAACTTACGTAAAGGACAAGACACACACCCATGCCCGAGGGAGGACTCGAACCTCCGACGGGTTCTTTCTGGGAGGGAGGGAGGGGGGGCGGGGGGGGGGGAAGCCACGCGGACCGTGACAAGACGCCTTAAAACACGCGGCTGTAAAAATAAGACATAAGACTTACTTGGTATCGCCATGTTAAATTTCAATTACATCTGCCACATACATGACTTACTGATTGGACAAAATTACTGCAGCGTTAAGACACACGTTCCTATGGTTCAAATGGCTCTGAGCACTATGGGACTCAACTGCTGAGGTCATTAGTCCCCTGGAACTTAGAACTAGTTAAACCTAACTAACCTAAGGACATCACAAACATCCATGCCCGAGGCAGGATTCGAACCTGCGACCGTAGCGGTCGCTCGGCTCCAGACTGCAGCGCCTTTAACCGCACGGCCACTTCGGCCGGCAGGTTCCTATGGGTGGGACTGAGGGTGAACACGGGGTGAAATGTTAAATTCAGCAACTACTGATATCAGTCTCGAATTGTCATTTTCAGTGGTTCTAGTGTGATTTCTGACAGTTCCAATGACATTTAAGCCCACGGCTTATCAGTGAAACGAATAGAACTGTGCAGAGCCTTAAAAAAGAACTACATGACCAAAAATATCCTTTCCGCTACGTTTAAGTACGGGGAGAATAACTGGTCGGAAACCACCCGGTAATCAACAAGTAAACCGCAATTTCCCTGCAGTGAATACATACATTACATGCAGAAGCGGATATATTTTTGGGTGGACACTAAAAATGAAGCAAACGTTCCGACTTAAGAACGAACGAATTAAATAGTAGAGGGAAGCTTTACAGTATTAGCAAATGCCATGTTTACTTCTCGTAGATGGTTGACAAAATGCGAATGATGCCGCTTTTGAAACTGGAAAAAAGAAAGAGACTTAGGAAAAGTAACGAGTTAATTCTATGACTCTTATCATTCTCACCACTCAGACTATAAATTTACAATGCAAGCAGAAGTTATAACAAGGAATAAAGAAAGTTAACTGTTTAAAGTAACGTCAAAGTTGCAAGAAGCAGGACAGGCCTGTGGTCCACTTAGATCAGGATGGGATAAGCAAGCAGCCGTGTCTTGTTCAGGGAATAATACCGAAAGTTACGTGATGCGTTTCACGTGTACCAAGAAAAACATAATTCAGAATGGCCCAGGAAGGGATTCGAACTATGCTCCTCACAATTACAACTGTGCTGTCTTACAAGGGGTGGCCGCCAATTGTGAAATTCAGATTCGATTCATACTGCGCACAATAAAAGCTCATGGCCAGAGGTGTAATGTGGCAAAGCACCAAGATGCACTTCTCAGCCGTTGTCGAGAAAATCGACAGTTAAAAGAAACCGTTGCCGTGAAATACTCTCTACGATTAATAATTTTCCACAGCGTCGTGGCGCAGCGGTACGCGCTCGGGTTCGTAATCCGAAGGTCGCCGGATCGAATCTCGCGCCATGCAACATTTTTTTATTATTAGGTTATTGTAATTCAAATATGTTGGTGAAGGCGGATCGCTTTCCAATTGTACCGCCTCCATTTTTCCGTTTGTTTAACAGGGTGTACCAAAGCTCTCACGTCCGCACTGATTTTCGACGATGTTATAAGTTGCGCTAGGGACCCCATCTACCTTCTGTCGAAGTTAGCAGGCAACTACGCTGTTATGCGGCGGCTCGTTTCGGCCCATTCAACATCTGTCCTTCAAGTGTAACGAGCGAGTAACGGAGTTTATATTTCATACGTGCCACAGCAGATTTGTGTTCGTGGGGTTTCTATTCTAATTCGAACGTTTGACTTACGCTATACGTATTCGTTTCGGATTATCGTTTCTACGTCTTCCGTTAACTATACGTGGTTAACATTATGAAGACAATTAACAACATTTGTGAAATACAACTTTGTTTGGGGAAAACATAATGATGTTCGAAGTCGCCAGTTTTTCCACGGCAAACGACTTTCAACAACTTATTATATGCATAATTGTTGCAACTGATTGCCGGGAATTTTATATATATATATATATATATATATATATATATATATATATATATATATATATATATATGTTTGTGTGTGTGTGTGTGTGTGTGCATATATATACACACATTTGAATTACAAAAAACATATACTAAAAAAATAAAAATTAAAAAAATGGTTACATGGCGCGAGATTCGATCCGGCGACCACGACGCTGTACAAAAAGTATTAAAAGTATTAAGGTACGTTGTCCAAGACGCGACGCACACTAGCGACTGCGACGGGTCGCTACGTGACGTCAGAAGTTGCCTGCTGGCGCATGCGCAGTTCGAGTTTGGGATGCGACGCGCGACTGTTGCGGCAGCTGCCGCAGCACTGCACCAGTGAGCAGTGTTGCGACGGAAGTCGCACGACACAAAGACGTACGGCTGCCAGAAAGATGTCGAGCCAGTCAAGGAAAACTGAAATGAGCCACTCACACGATGTGATGCTGTGTGAGCTGGTCTCGCAACATCCTTGCCTTTACGATTTGAAGAATCCTAAATATAGAGACACTATGTTCAGAGACAGAATTTGGGAAGAAATTGGTGCACAGTTGAAACTGGCAGATGAGTGAAATATATAATATTTTCCCATTAATGCAAATTTTTCAGGCCTGCTACGAAAATCAGTATAATCCATGCAGATGTAGAATTAGAATGATGAAAATGAACTTGAAGGTCAATTTTCGCATTACTCATTTTTGTGACGATAAAAATTGAAAACGGCAAGTACATTAAAAAATGAACAATCTAAAGTACAACGAGAAAGTTACATTTTACAATACCTTCACTTTGAAAGTAAACGGTAGATTGGTGTCTTGATGATACCTTCTAGTTGTGAAAAACCACCACCAGATTGTTGTACAGCTTTCTGTAATCAATAGATGTTCGTTTTTGAGGAAGGCGTTTCTCAACAGATTGCGCAAACAGTATGCTGCAATAAGTAATTTGTCACATTCACTTCAATTCATTGGTAGAAGATGCTGCTCAAAAAACTTGTGGCAAACGTGCACTACTGTTTTACAAGGCCCTTCTGGTCTGACACAGTTCACAATTGAAATTCGTCTTTTGTAAATCCTGGAGTCATCTTTTGAGTGCAGCTTGGCAAGATTAAATGTTCATGTCATCCATAACGATGTATGCTGTGAGAATATAAGAATATGGAAGTTCATTTGGATGGGATAAAGATTCAGTCGGCTATGAAAGTTGCCTTAGCTTGTTCCAAAAGTTTCTGCATGGGAGAAACTGACAAGTATAATTTGGGGAAATTTTGTGAACAAGCACGGACATTATTTCTTCCACATTTCTGCCAGTGTATGCTGTAGACGTTCAGAATCAAAATTCTAGAGATGTTTAAGGTGTAACCCTATCTTGTTGTCAAAAACTTGAAACAATGCAATGACGCTAGCGTGCGCTTATTGTTAATAAACTTATCTTTCATTGGAATTTTAGGTGAAATGTGCAAAAACATATGGAGGAATATTCGGGACTCGTATCAGAGAAATAAACGAGAAAGAAAGCTTGGAACAGGTTCAGATGCCTCAGCAAAACCAAGAAAATGGGTTCTGCTTGATCAATTGGCTTTAAGAAACCTACATTTCGTGGCATTTTAAATGAAATTGTCAAGAGCATATGGAGAAATATTAGTAACTCATACCGGAGAAATATGACATAAAATGGTTTCATTAGGTCCAAATGTGTCAGCGAAACAAAACATGCATTCTCTATTGTGTGATGACCACACGATTCTCGTTGCGCGTCGACAGAACTGGCGGCTAGTCGCGACGCTCCCGTAGATATATGAGCCCAAATCTCGGAAACGGAGATCGATATCATTCTGATCTCAACTTTAAAAATAATTTCGATATGTTAGCTTCTTTTCATCGCAACGATGTATGACCTAACGTGAACCATACGTAAAGTAGCCAGCGACCACATTTTTCACTGTACACAATTAAAATTTTAGCAGTAGGTTACTTGTAAATTAAGTATCGGAATAACTGTGACGAATATCGGAAAAATAGACACCTCATTATCAAGCTGTGATGTGAAACTGTAAGATACGCAAACATCAATTTTTTGTGCCTTTTACTTTCCTCACAATTGATAGAGAAGTAATATACAGCGAAAAAAACACGCAAAACCGGAAGAGATACTTTTCAATTTTTTAAAGTAAAAGGAGAATCTGTATCGAAAAACTAACTCTGGGAGCCGATGTAACTTTGTTGCATTAACATACAGTATTTTTTACAGCAAGAAAATCGGAATTCTTATTTTTCTTATGTATTTGAATCCGCCGCCGCCGACCGGAGCTTGGGAAACAGCGACGACTCCTGTCGTGTTGCGGCCGTGTCGCCGTCTGCCAGGGTGGGAAAAGAGGAGGGGGCAGCGTCGCAGTCGCAGCCAACTGTCGCGTCTTGCACAACGTAACTTTAATCGTAGAGAGTATTTCACAGCAACGGTTTATTTTAACTGTCGATTTTCTCGACAACGGCTGGGAAGTGAATCTCCCTGCTTTGCCACATTAAACCTCTGGCCATGAGCTTTTACTATGCGCAGTATGAATTGAATCTGAATTTCACAATTGGCGGCCTCCCCTTGTTAGTCACTGCACCGCTCTTATCCTAATGCTAACGTCCAGCTCGGTATAGTATTTCCCCTAATATTCCAACCATCACTGGCAAAATATACAGGAGGGAAACTGATTCTCAAGCCTGTTAACTGTAAGTGTAACATACTTTTAAGGCGGGAGGAACATGTACACACAAACAGCCACAGCACATGCAAACGCCAAATACCTGTCATTTACACATATTGTATTCCGCTGCTGTTATAAAATGGAAACATTTTCGGCTTCCACAAAACTCCCAAACCTTTTACGTTGTTTGGTAAGAGAAAATTAATCAATTGTCATATTTTGTTGTAGTTTTTTGGAATTATGATTTCAATTTATTTAGTTTTAGAGGACTTTTTCTGTAATATTTACGACCAGTTTCCCCTATACATCCCTACCCCAACCATCCACCCTTATGTTCGTACGTACGTCCGTTACACAATTCAATTTCATTACAGTCATTACAAATGGGCTGTTGTAACTTCTCACATTTGTGTAATAATTTATTGCATTAGTGATCGCTGATGTGTATTTATCATGTGACGACAGGGTGTATTTTCACTGAAATATTTTAGTTCACTCCATGGCATTCTAAGTGCCTAATTTTTTTTTTGTGTACCTTTACGAAGCTCTGTAGTGGAGTTCGTCGCACCTGAAGATGGCACTGTTTGCCATAACTGGTAATTAGAGGATTTTATATGCAGTTAAGCGATCACTGACGTCGTAAATTGTTATACAAACATTTACAGAGGTCGAGTACTTAACCGATAGTGCAGAGATCACTTTTCAATTGCATAAAATATGGAAATGTTATCAGCTGATATCTAGTTATCTCTGTCGTATAAAGCTATTTTTTCTGTATCTACTCGTCGATGCTATACGGGAAGAGCACAGCGTGGTGCAGATGTTCGGCGCAAATATTATAATCTGTTCCTTAAGAAGAGAGAGAGAGAGATAAGCGTTATTTTAAGTTGGGAGCCATTATCTATGGAGAGCCAATGCTCTCACCTCGTTGCATACGCCAGTTCTCGTGAGATCACCGAAGTTAAGCAACGTCGGACGTGGGCGGCACTTGGATGGATAAACGCTTCTATAGGCCACGTGCCGCTGGCTGCTTTCCCTTTGCCTTTAAGTCAAAGGAGAAGATGGATGGCGGCGTAAAGTCCCTGATCACAAGACTTTGCGCCGGCCGAAGTGGCCGTGCGGTTAAAGGCGCTGCAGTCTGGAACCGCAAGACCGCTACGGTCGCAGGTTCGAATCCTGCTTCGGGCATGGATGTTTGTGATGTCCTTAGGTTAGTTAGGTTTAACTAGTTCTAAGTTCTAGGGGACTAATGACCTCAGCAGTTGAGTCCCATAGTGCTCAGAACCATTTGAACCATTTTTGAACAAGACTTTGCGTCAGTGTCCTGGATTAAATTACAAGTCTCTCCACAGTGTCTCATGAAGTGAGGACATGTGACACGGTTGATGATCTGTCTGTCGGACAGGAACGTTAAGCTCGGTACTATTCGAGAGGAATAGACTATGTGCCGGCACTGGGTTTTCAGCCACTCCCGTTTTTCCTCTTCAGGCAGCACAAACATGACACGACACAAAACACACAGCCATTACAGTCACGGAGACTTATAAAATACACTTAAACACACGACTCTAGCATTTCGCGAAGAAAAGATGTCACTGTAGGTGAAGGACAGGAAAAATTTTAAAATTAGGTTGCTCAACCTGCCTTTCAATGTCTTCCCGTCACCAATGTCATATGGCTTTACTTTACTTACGAAAGGGACGATTTCTTGTAAGCCAGTTGCCCCGTAAAGCGATTCCCATTAATTGTTCTGATCTCCTTTTCTCAGGTGCTACTGCTAAAGTATTCGAAGCTGGTCACAGATCTGGATGACATTCGATGCCAGAACATCGATGGCGACGAAAATGCCAATGTCAAGGTAAGCATCACACCTCATATATCTTACGCACACCATTTAAAAGCCATCCAACAGCCATCTATTTGTTAAAAGCACGTTTCCGTATTAACTGCGCTCGCCACTTTTCTAAACTCTACGTGACTGTAATCTGGAAAACGTGTGACATATTTACATGCAAAATAAACTATTTCCCGTTTGTTACTTTTGTCTGAACAGAACCATATTCCTCCACTCTGTGTCCGT